>NC_091753.1:60539967-60657467 GCF_043380555.1 Nothobranchius furzeri | reverse complement strand
ACAAGTGTCCACTAGGTGGGGTGGTGGGTTTGGGACTCTCCCTACTTCAGTTCCTGCAGCCGCGATAAGCAGTGCATGTCACCTCAGTCTGAACAGGGGTAAGAGCATTGAGGGTTGGAGGGTTGCAGTGACCCTGGAACGATTTGGCAGCCTTCCTGCAGTCCCGCCTAGGCTGGGATAGGAGACAGAATTGAGTTGCCATAGCGATGGCACATTCCACATATCCTCTGAGGGGAGTTTTTGTTGCATGTTGCTGTCTTATGAGTGCATACGCCAAGTAGGTTTGTGACCTATAAAACATGGAGTACGCACAGCTGCACGCAAGCTCCGCTTCATAAATCACACTCTACCTGGAAATGTGCTCAGGTGTTTTTGATCACATCCCACCGTCAACACGCCCACTTTTTGCCATAAATGGTCAATGCAAAGTGCCTCCTGGATCTCATGCATATACTTAAGCCGGCTCGTTGCAGCGCTCCGCCATTAACGATGGCGACCGCGGATCAAGGAAGCGCAATTAAACCGAAGCAGAAATTGAGGTACCTGTGGGTGAGGTGGAGAAATGAAAGGAAGTGCTTTTGCAAAACAAATAAGAGAAACTCCACAGAGTGACACAGCGTTGCTGAAGCCGTCAATGCTGAGTTCTTCAGAGAGATCTGTGACGGATATAAAAAAATGATCCGATCTGAAGGTGGAGGCAAAAAAACAAGATGTTTTGCCAATGCCAGTGTGTGTCTGCCACTGGCGAAGGCCCTGGCACCTCTGATCCCCCACCGCTCGCCGTTAGCAATACTCAGCAATACTCAGATCAGCAAGCGTGCGTGGCATCGTGCCAGAGAAGGAAGGAGATGCTGACCATGCAGAAGAGACTGGTAATGTTTAAGCCTTTTATTAATGCAGATCAAATGTGTCCGTCATTAAACAATATAATACAAAACCAAATCTCGATGTTTGTTCAGTGTCCGCTCGAAGCGGTACAAGGGAAAATGCTGCTGGACTTCATAAATGTATCTTCTCAGCAGCACTGCAGGTGCTCTCCATGTCCAACATGTGCGTAAGCCAGGTCCTTAGTCAACTTAAAGTTGCGCACATTTAACTGCTACATTTGTTTATTTATAAATCCCAAAGTTTGTGTGGAAAACTGCTTACGCAATTTTCCGACCTCATTTTGTGCATAAGCAAGCTTTATAAATGAGACCCCTGGTCACTCCACCTGCACTGCATTGACTCAAATGGTGAACAGCCGGTTAACATCAATGGACAACCCCGTGCTAGTGGGCTCAGTACTGTTAGATTTCAGTGCTGCCTTTGATGTGATCGACCATGGAATTTTGATTTCCAAACTAATTAGGTATGGTTTAGCCTCCTCTGCTATTAAATGGTTTACAAGCTATTTGTCAAGGAGATCTCAAAAAGTTTATCTTAATGGTGCATTATCTCGTATTGAGCCCCTACAATGTGGTGTTCCTCACTGCAGGGGCCTGTCTAGGGCCTCAGCTATTTTCCTTTTTGCTAATGATATGCTGAATGTACTAACGAAGGCTAAACTGACAACGTTTGCTGATGACTCAACTATATATTATGCTTCTCCCACTTGCTTTAAGCTCCAACAAGTTCTGTCCATTGAAATGGACAGAGTATATAGTTGGATCGCTGGAAATAGGTTAGTTTTAACCCTCCCACTGTCCTAATGGGTGTTATCCCTTGGGTCCATGTGGCAGGGTGAGGAGTGAGCACCACCTCACCCCTGCCACGTGGACCTCAAGGGATAAACCATCAATCCTGCTCAATGGTCAACTTTCCTTGCGGGGTCACCCATAAAGTCAGTGGGAGGGTTAAATGCTTCTACAACACTGAGTATAATATTTAGTTCAAGGCGCAGGTTATTAGCTAATCCTATGTTGGATTTACAGGTGAATGGTCAGAATGGACTTTGGTTTGATTGCTCACTGTCGTGGTCCGACCACACCAGCACTGTCGTAGCTGAGGTGGGTAACACACAAGTGTTCACCATTTCTCAGCTCACAGATTAGTCGTGTTGCTTCTGCACTTGTTCTGTCGTTTGGATTACCGTTCAGCCGTATGGTCAGCCGTGTCCAGTAGTCTTCTACAAGCAAGGCCATGAGATTGGTTCTTGGTTGTCATCCAAGAACAAATACCAAAGATACCGGTATGCATGACCCTGCTGGCTAATGGTCACGCAAGGACTATCTGCTAACACGTTATTGTTTTTTAGAAGAATTATTGAAACTAGAACACCGAAAAGTTTTATAACAACATCATTTTTCATTCAAATGTGTCTTCAACATTTACTCGAGTGGCAAAGAACCGACAGATTAATTTGCCACAACTAAAGAAGAAGAAGAAAATATCATTTCTGTAGCGCCTCCCAAGATAAAAATCACGAGGTGCTTCACAAAAACAAAAAATATAGAAAAATTGTAAAAATATAAAAAAGCACATAGAAAATGTTTAAAAATATATTTAAAATGAGCAAAAATTGCGATTTAAAAGAAAAAATGTAAAGAAAGAGAGAGAGTGAAGAGGAAAGAGGGAAACCAGTGGATCCTGAGGAAGGTGGAATAGGTGGGGAGAGCAGAATAAAGAGAGAGAGGTGAAGAAGGTCATACAAAAGCCAGCTTGAACAAGTGAGTCTTCAGCTGCTTTTTAAAGGAGACCACTGAGTCCACTGATCTCAGGCTCAGGGGGAGAGAGGTCCAGAGTCTGGGGGCCACAGCAGCAGATGATCTGTCACCTTTGACCTTTAGCCTGGTGCTGCACAACCAGTAGGCTTTGATCACTGGACCTCAGGGATCTGCTGGAGGTGTAGGGACTAAGAAGATCACCAATGTAAGATGGTGCTTGTCCATGTAAGGCCCTATAGACCAGAACCAGGATCTTGAAATGAACCCTGAAGTTGACTGGCAGCCAGTGAAGCTGGAGGAGAAGCGGGGTGATGTGGGTGTGTTTGGAGGACTTGGTCAGAAGCCGAGCACAGGCGTTCTGAACCACCTGTAGACGGTTCAGGGAGGTTCTGCTCAGACACGTGAAAAGAGAGTTACAGTAGTCTAAGCGTGAGGAGATGAAGGTGTGGAGAACTGTCTCAAGTTCAGAGCGGGACAGAATGGGACTCAGCTTAGCAACGTTCCTGAGATGGAAGAAGGAAGAGCCAACAAGAGAACTGACATGAGAATCCAGGGTGAGAGCTGGGTCAAAGGTCACGCCAAGATTCCTGACAGAAGGTTTGGTGTGGGAAGCAAGCTGACCAAGAGAGTCTCTGACTTTGGGAACCAGCTTGTCCGGGGCACAGATGAGGATCTCAGTCTGATCTTTATTCAGCTGAAGAAAGCTCCCACCATCCAGGTTTTGATAGAGTCTAAGCAGGTGTGTAACAGCTGCAGCTTAGACATCTCATGGGGCTTAAAGGAGATGTACAGTTGGATGTCATCTGCATAAAGATGGTAGGAGATTCCTTTGAAGGAGCTCAGGATGTGCTGAAGAGGAAGCAGATAGAGGAGGAAGAGCAGAGGCCCCAGCACAGAACCTTGTGGGACACCATGGGTAAGAGAGGTGGTGGAGGACCTAAACTTGGAGACGGCCACAGAAAAGGAGCGCTCAGAGAGATAAGAGGAGAACCATTCCAGAGCAGATCCTGATAGGCCTACCCAGTCTCTCAGCCTCTCCAGTAGCAGGTGATGGTCAACAGTGTCAAAGGCTGCAGTCAGGTCCAGCAGGACCAGAACAGTCCCCTGCATCACTGTGGGTCAGACTGATTATACGAAGAGAACTGATCTGTTCAGATCAATTTCATTGTGGAATAATCTTCCACTTGAGGTTAGTAAAAATAAGCATAAGTTATCTGCTAGAGTCATAACAAGAACCAAGAGAACGGAGCACATCACTCCTGTTCTTAGATCCCTACACTGGTTACCAGTAAACTACAGAATACACTACAAAGTGCTCCTACTAGTTTATAAATCACTCAGTGGCATGGAACCAAAATACATGTCCGATCTCATTCCTGTACACACACCCAATAGGGCTCTGAGATCCCTTGGAAACAATGAGCTGGTAGAACTTCGGGTCAGAACCAAACATGGTGGAAATGCTTTTAGCTAGTACGCTGCTCACATGTGGGATCAGCTTCCCCATGACCTCAGATGTGCCCCAACCCTGGTGTTGTTTAAAACTAAACTCTGCTGCAGGAGGAGCTGCTAGTGTTCCTCCTGTGTTTCTCTGCATCAGAGCTGAGATTGTTAACTGGCACAACAATATCACACACACAACACTCGCCCGAGCCTGTGGCAGTGTGGACTGATATTAGCTAAATTACATGAACCACGTCTTTCTTACTTTGCATTTACAAATATTGCAATTATAGCTGCAAAATTACAGGTAGGGAACAAACTTTAGAAGCTGTTAAAAGTAATTATTTAGCTTACTCGCCTCAGATTGGGCTCAAAATCTCGGGTTTAGGGAAGCAGCAGTCGGCGGGATCTGGCTAATTACTTGGATGGCTTGGACTAATTTGTCAAACTCTCTTCAAACTAGCATAACCCGGTTCAAACTCCATCAAGTTGGTGAAAGAGTCACATGTAAAAAACAATAAACTCCAATATCTAACAGTCACGCTACTAGAACTAAATAATTATAATACTAGAAGCTATGTTAGGACTCAATGCTAATGCTAAACAACATCTAAGCTACAGCATAAACACCCTAACCCTAACCGCGGTGCGTGTGAAGAAGAGAATAGGGAGGGGCGCGGGGGAATTCACCTCTGGGTCTCTCCCAGATGAAACAGACGAACATATTCTCACTCCCAGCGCGTCAAAAACAAACGCTTGGTCAGCCACCCTACGCATCACACCCCTGACGCCAAAAGGGCCTTTTCCATCACTTATGTACGAAAAGGGGATGTTCTCCTTTCTGACTGCAGATCCTAATGCAGCGTAAAACTGACGCGATGGGATGTCCGCTGCTGCGGCACCGAACCAGCTCATTTAACCGCACCTAAACCTTAATGTTGTGCTATTTATAACCTCACCCTCATCCTAACCTTAACCCTCTTGCTACCTAAAACGTCACGCTCGCAGTGACCAAGCGTTTGCTTCTCATGCATTCTGACTGAATTTTCGGATTTGCCGCCCAGACAAGGGGAACGGTAGAACATACCATCTGGCGAGGGGGAGGTTACAAATGCCCTCTTACTTCTAACTTCCACCTTGGTAGTTGCAGCCTTCCCCTCATGCTGGCTCGGTCCAAACCCGACTAATTTTATGTGGGAAACAAACGCTTGGTCACTGTAAGGGTTAGGGTTAAGCTAGGCGGACACTGAGCGACTTTTCCACTCGCAGCGTTCAGCTTCAGCTCAAACTGTACGACTTCCTCGCAGAGCAGATCTCACAAGTCATGTGCTCACACTGCACGTGTGGCATGAACTACTGCAGCTAAAAATTAGCCAGTAGATGACGCAACACGTTGGAATTACAAGCACGAAGAAGAAAACCCCGGAAGTAAACACCAGGAAAATGAAAAACACGTTCGGTTCAGAGCAGAAAAGCACCTGCATGCTCGCTGTTAACCGCAACAATGCTCGTGAAAACAAGACGTTTGTCTTTGGCTCTTCTTGCCATCATGTCTGTCGATGAAAAGAGAAAGAGAAGACGAATGTGGACAAAGAAATGGCTGGGCAGACGTTGCCAGTATGGTTTGTCAAATCTACAGCGGGAGTTGGAGGTAAGATGTTTGAAATGATCTTTTCCTTATTGTAACAATCGTATTTAGCAACTTCGATTACATTTTGACCAGCTGATGGACTTTGGGGTGGTGAGTGGAGTGACAACCGCCATTTGTAATGCTGTTGCATTGGTGTGTGAAATAGATCGATGATATGAGGGGTTTCGGGACCTTCTCCGCATGTCTGTGGAAGAATTCAACGACCTTCTGGAGAGAGTGACCCTTCATATCATCAAGAGAGACACACACCTGAGGAAGGCGATCAGTCCTAGGGAGAGGCTCTCTGTGACAGATTCCTAGCAACAGGCAAGAATACACACACACACACTGTCTCTCTCACACACACACACACACACATCTAAATCACGTTTACACATTATAAAACACTTTATTAATCTTTACAGGTGAGACCTTCAATTCCTTATCTTCCAGTTCAGGACTGGGAGCACCACACTGAGCCGTGATGGAAACCTGTGCAGCCATAGCTCTAGTATTACGTGAGGAATACCTAAAGGTAGTTTTTTCCCTGCCCTAAAACAGCTCATTCACCCGTTCATCCACCCATCCCGCTGTGCAGAAGCTGATGTGAATCTGGAGTGTTTGATCAGTAAAAGCTGTAAAACATGCTTGATAAGGCCATCACAGATCCATGCACATACAGTTGGAACATAAAAGTTGTTATTGAAGCGTGTTTACATTCTGAGGATTATGAACCTGTTGAGAGAGAGAATATCAATTAAACATTGTTTGTTTATTTAAGGACCACGTGCAATATTAAGCATAAATAGTGAAATGTGATGCATTGCACCAGATTTAGCTAGAAGCTAATTTGCAAGTGCAGTCCTGATTAAACCTGAGACTAATATAATGTATCACCATGTACTTCTTCCACAGACACCATCAACTGAGACTGAGTGGAAGGTCATCGCTAAAGACTTTGAAGACAAGTAGCATTTTCCACATTGCATAGGGGCCATAGATGGGAAACCCATCTTCATTCAACCCCCTGCCAACAGTGGAAGCACGTTTTATAATTACAAGTCAAGGTTTTCCATCATACTTACGGCTGTAGTTGACACAAATTATAGATTTGTCTATGCAAGTGCAGGGACACAAGGAAGCTGGAGTGTTGCCCGTTCTGATCTCAGAGAGGCTATGGACACAGGCACTCTGATTGTCCCTCCTGATGCAACCCTGCCAGGCACTGACTCCACGATGCCATATGTGCTCATTGGTGACGAAGCATATCCCCTTAGGCCAGATCTGATGAAACCATATCCATCACGAAACCTCAACCATGATCAAAGGATTTTCAACTACAGGCTTTCCAGAGCACGCCGTGATGTTGAGAACGCATTTGGAATTCTGGCCAATCGCTTTCGCGTTTTCAGAACCACAATCTGCCTGCATCCAGACAAAGTTGTTGCAGTTGTTTTTGCAACACTTTGTCTCCACAACTTCCTCCGACAACAGAGATCAGATGCCTACACACCACCTGGCTTTGTGGATTCTGAAGATGCAAACCATCAGCTGGTCAGCGGCACATGGCGAAGTGAGGGAGCCCTTCAGTCAGTTTCGGCAAGCAGAGCTAGGAACCCCTCAGTGGAGGCTAAGAAACAGCGTGATGTGTTAGCCCAGTACTTTGTCTCACCTGCAGGAAGAATTTCCTGGCAGGAAAACACGGTGTAGCTTCATCTGCGTTAAAACTTCTGTAAATAAAGCGAGAGCATTGGTTCCACTCAGTCATTGGCTCAGATGCTGTTCCTGTCTGGCTGTTAGCTTTCTCTGAACAAGAACCAGACATTGATTATGTGTACGGAACCGCATTTAAAGGCTGATTTCAGTTCTTAGGGTGGGTTCTTTTGAAAATTCATAATGTGTGGGAGTGGAGTGATGCATTTTCTTATGTTTGTAACATTTGTGAACAATAAATGAAAGAAATTTTCTAAAAGATTTTTTATTTATGAAAAATATTTAAACAATGTCAGATTTAAAAAAAACAGTAATTTACATAGACACCAAACAACCTGTGTGGGAGAAAAAAGGGCAAACTTTCCCTTTTTAAGACAAAATGATGATTAAAAAATGCTAAAACAAAGATACTAATGATAAAAGTAATGAACTAGTCCGAGTTGAGCAGGCGTCTGTATGATTTTGGCGATGGTGATCGTAAAAAGTTGTCGTTCCGTGGTGGCTGGAACTGTTGCGTGTGGAAGGAAGGTGCAGGACCGACATGTGGAACTGTTGCATGTGGAAGGAAGGTGCAGGACTGACATGTGGAACAGGACATTGTCCAGCCCTTTCTGCCTCTTGTGCATCATAAATTAAGTTCATGATGCTTCTCCTGAGCCTCAGCTGTGAATGTTTGTCCTTGACATTCCGCATCTCTGCAGCTACTTGTTGGCCAAACTGCTCCTCAGCATCTGATTGGTTGCGTGACCTCTGTACTTGTTTGAGTAATGACAGTTCGACCATCTCTAGGCTTTGCTCAGATTTCTTGCTGGTGTTCTTGTTGGTGTCTGAGTTGTGCATTCTGGGTTTTTGGGTGGGCTGCCTCATGGATCGGCTTAACTCTGAGCAGTTTGAACTGCTTTCCTCCTCTTCTTCCAAGGCTGGAGATGAATTGGACACATCAGCGTCACTATCCGGAGCAGACGGGTCCTCGCTCCCCCCTTCAATGCTGCCCTCATCAGTAGCTCATGTGGCATCTGAATTCATGCTAAGCTGCACTGGAAAACATACAAATAGATGGATGAGGGTTAATAAATATGAGATCTTATTAATTGTATTATGTCAGGAGTACATTTCTTATGGTGTGGCTATATTATAAGTGTGTGTGTGTGTGTGTGGCTGTATTATAAGTGTGTGTGTGTGTGTGTGTGTGTGTGTGTGTGTGTGTGTGTGTGTGTGTGTGTGTGTGTGTGTGTGTGTGTGTGTGTGTGTGTGTGTGTGTGTGTGTGTGTGTGTGTGTGTGTGTGTGTGTGTGTGTGTGTGTGTGTGTGTGTGTGTGTGTCTTGCTTATGAACTTACATTAGAGACTGTGGCTCTGTGAATTACGTGGGGCCTCAGGAAATCCAAATTGTCCAGTAACCATTTCTGTTTGGGGTGAGTTGTTTTTGACCATTGCCACGTGTGTTTTCACCTCGTTCACTGAAAATCAAAGAAATTGGATTATAACATTTTGTAAAGGGAGTTTTCCTCTCCACTGTCGCTGCATGCTTGCTTGGTATGAGGATTGCTGTATAGTCACTGACACTAGTCAGTGACTCGATGCAACCTGCTGGGTTCCTTATATAGGAAACATTATTTCTGATTGGCTTAATGAACTGACCTGAATTGGAATGTTTATTATGTGAAGTGCCTTGAGCCGACTCTTGTTGTGATTTGGCGCTTTATAAATAAACTTAATTGAATTGAATTGAATTGAATTAAATCAGTTCATTAGTTACTGTTTCAAGCAAATGTATTATCTAATGTTACTACATGTTACTGTTAATATTACTTGATTGTTACTAATAACAATACAGTTCATAGATGCTTACTGGTGTGGGAATTGCTTGCCGATCTTTCTCCCGATTGTTGCGGTCGTGATACGTCTTTGTGCCCACATCGTAAAGTTTTGCGTGGCTTTGCCAAAGTTCCACAAGTTGAGCCTCCATTGCTGAAGTCCAAACAACACGTTGTTGTCCCGTGGCCATGATGCTGCTCTTTGATTGTTTTTTTGTCTTTGTCTTGCCTGATTTGTTTGTCGTTTCTGCTTCCTTAAATCCCGCCCCGCTTTTGTGTTTGCGCATGCGCCGTGAGCGGTTCTGATACTTTTTGGGTCACAGCTGCTCGCCGCGCCGCTTCAACAGTGTGATACCCTCACGAGGGGCTAGGAAAATATCAAACACACCAGAAGTCCGTGCGAGCTCACGGCTGCTGATCGGTAGCTGGTCACGTGGTGTTAATCGCCTCTCGTAACCCCCGTACACTACACGACGCTCAGCGCTAAACTCCCCCCTATCTCGTGGATTCTCGCACGAGTGGAAAATCAGCTCAAAAAAAGTGAAAAAGTCGCACAGTGTACGCCCGGCTTTAGCTAGCTAGATGGTTAAGGTTGGGACAGGGGTGAGGGGAAGTTTGGGTGAGGTACAATGACCTCGTTTGGTGGCCAGGCTGCAGACATCCCATCGCGTCAGTTTTACGCTGCATTGGGATCTGCAGTCAGAAAAGGGGAAACCCCCTTTTCGTACATAAGTGACAAAAAAGGACACTTTTGGCGTCAGGGGTGTGACGAGGAGGGTGGCTGACCAAGTGTTTGTTTTTGACACGCTGGGAGTGATAGATGGGGGGTGGGGAGGTCTGAATCAACTGTATGAGATGGCTGAAGTCAATCACACCTTGATGTTCTTCCATATAATGCACATTTAATTCATAATATTATAAATACCGGGGGGCGCTCAAGGGATGTCTCGCCGGGAAGTAATTCCAAGTAGAACTGCCACTGATTTCATTTGAAGTACATCATATGTGTGATTCAGGGTGTGAGGCAAAACGGACCAGAACACAGCTTTTAGCTGCCATAGCCCCATTCACGGTCCCGAAAAAATTAGGCTCCCTATTTTTGACCCCATTCCCACCTCCACCACACCTCTACCCCGCTCTCTAGGTGAAAAGTAGGAAGCTAGGCAGCACTTTCTCTGGAGAATTGAGAGGAGATGCAGGAAAATACAAGACCGACTGAACAGGAAAATAGTAAAAAAACAGAGCTTGAAAAGTAGATTTACACGTTTTAACTAAGAAACAATCATTTATAGAGATGTCATATTTATCTTTGTTATGTTCCTACTGTGTTGTTATCCAGCTTCATTTTCTTTAGTTCTTCGTTAAACAGAGAGATAAGGGTTTGTTGTTACTGTTGCTGACATGTTTCGACATTCACCACCTTCGTCAGAGCAACTGTCGGATATTGATGATGTCACTTCCTTTTATCTGCAGGCAGCAGAAGATGATATTGCCCTCTGCTGCCCGTGCCAGAACCAGAAAACACTGAGCCAAAACCAGTAATAATCCTTCCATACATCAAAGGCATAACAGAAAAGATTATAACAGCAATGAAAAACCACAACATAAACACACCAACAAAACCGTAAATGACGGTTATAAAGACTAATACACCCAAAAGACGAGATATCAGCACAAACATGTGGAGTCATGTATGAACTACCATGCACCACTGTACAAGGGAAGACCACATATGGACTGGCAGAACACACGGATCGTAAACACAGAGCAGGGACGAAGGAGTTGACACGCTCGACTACTCGCAGGACTCGAGGATCAGCGGAGAAGGCACGAGCAGCAGAGGGCGATGCCGTCCTCCTGATTTCTATGATAAAACTGAACTAAACATCTGGGTTTTTATTCATGTGGTGCCTGTCAGGTCCAAGTCTGCCTAAAAACGAGCTGATTGTGGCTGTGAACTGGACCGGGGTTTACTTTGTAGATGAGCAGGAGCAGGTCCTCCTAGAACTCTCCTTCCCAGAAATCACTGCAATTTCCAGCAGCAGGTTGGTTTTATTTTCCATATTATGAATATAGATCATTGTTTTGTCACCATTTTCACCTAAAGCTGTTCTGAAACCAACCTATTTATTTGTTGTCTTGCTCAGAGGAGGGAAACTGCAGAGTCAGAGTTTCACTCTGGCCACCATCAAGGGAGAAGAGTACACCTTCACCTCCAACAACGCAGAAGACATCCGGGACTTGGTGGTGACACTGCTGGAAGGCCTCAGGCAGAGGTCAAAGTTTGTTGTTGCCCTACAGGACTACTCTAACTCTGGTAAGCTGCCAAGATGCTCTCCAATCTTCCAATGTGACATTCATGTCACCTGAACCTCAGCTTAAGCAGTTTGCTCATGAGGAGTGGGCCAAAATACTTGCTGAGAGGTGCAGAAGTCTCATTGACAGTTATAGGAAACATTTGATTGCGGTTAGGGTTAGGTTAGATTGTGCAACAAAACATGAAGTAAGGGGAACCGTAATTTAATCCAGGTCTGTTCCATGAGTGTGTTTTTAATAATTCCATTGAAGCATAGCTGAAATGCAATATCTGACTTTCATTGGTTAAATTTCATAGAATTTTTGTTAACTATTCCTTTTGTCAGTTTCTACTTATTTCTGTGGTCATTGTGGGGTTTTCTTTCATTGACCAATGGGTAACAACCATTTAGTTCACGTCTGCAGCTGGACCTCAAACCCCTTTTAAAAATGGTTGTATTTGAATATTCTGAATCAGATTTAATAGGTTTCTTTTACACTTAAAGCTGGTCTGAATAAACAGGTTTAAATAAAACAGAGTAAGGACTGATGTCCTCTTTAGGGACGCGGCGTCTCAGGAGTGATGTCAGCAGTATTATAAAAACACTTGTGTGGCTTTTTGTCCATCAGCTGGTGACGAGTCAACGTTTCTGAGCTTCCTGAAGGGAGACCTGATCTTGCTGAATCAGGAAATCGGAGAGCAGGTCCTCACCTCTGGTTGGGCACATGGGATCAATGAACGGACCAATCAGAGAGGAGATTTCCCAGCTGACTGTGTTTATGTCCTGCCCTCCATGACCCGACCGCAGCCAGAAGTGGTGGTGAGGAGAAAACAGGAAGTGAATCCCAGACCTGCACTTATTTTCTGTGCAGCGGTTTTTAAAGAACGTAAATTTTCTCGTATTTGTTCCAAATTCTGAATTAAAGTTTTTTCTAAAGATTTATTAAGCAGCAAAACATCAATTATTTAATTATAACATTATAAACAAAGGGAGTAAATACACAAACAAAAAATAAACACTACTTGGTATTTGTGCGTGTATGTGCGTGCGTGCGTGTGTGTGTGTGTATACATGTGTGTGTGTGCGTGCGTGCGTGCGTGTGTGTGTATACATGTGTGTGTGTGCGTGCGTGCGTGTGTGTGTGTGTATACGTGTGTGTGTGTGTGCGTGCGTGCGTGCGTGTGTGTGTATACGTGTGTGTGTGTGCGTGCGTGCGTGCGTGCGTGCGTGTGTGTGTGTGTGTGTGTGTGTGTGTGTGTGTGTGCGTGTGTGTGTGTGTGTGTGTGTGTGTACATGTGTGTGTGGGCTAGGGTTAGATGACTCTGGTCCTGGACTGGAGCTTTATAAATGAACTGGATTGAATCGTGTTCTATAAGAGGGTAATCTTAATCCAATAAACCAGGTGCTGGTCACCATGACACCAGACCAGCGGCAGGAGTCGGTCCGTGTTTCCCAGGTCATCCTGCCGGAAAAAGAGGAAAGGCAGACTCCCTACACTCTGGAGGAGTTCTCCTACGACTACTTCAGGTAAACATGTGCTGTGACTCTGCTCGCAGGCTTGTTCTGCCTAGAATCACCTGTTATGCCTCCCTTCAGACCTCCTCCCAAACACACTCTGAGCAGAGTCATGGTCACAAAGAATCGTGGGAAAGACAAGCTGTGGAGCTGCTCCAGAGAGCCGCTCAAACAGCCGCTCTTGAAGAAAGTGGTCAACCATGAGGAGCTTTCTCAGGAGGCCTGCATGGCCTTCATCGATATCCGTTACTCCAGACTAACACATGCAAGCCAACACACACACACACACACACACAGACTGTTTCCTTGACAACGATGCCACCCATCATGAAGTACATGGGCGACTACCCGTCCAGAAGGACACGCGCCGTCAACGACCTCACAGACCAGATCTTTGAAGGAGCTCTGAAGGATGAACCACTGAAGGATGAGATTGTCTGTCAGATCATCAAGCAGCTGACTGACAACCATGTCAAGTGTGTTAACACACACACACACACACACACACACACACACACAAGGCAGCATCAGTCTATTATTGCTCAGATAAAACTGACAGTTGCACATCTCTGTGGTGGATCTGCTGCAGGTACAGTGAGGAGAAAGGCTGGGAGCTGCTGTGGTTGTGTACTGGGCTGTTCCCTCCCAGTAACGTGCTGCTGCCTCATGTCCAGCGTTTCCTCCAGTCCAAGAAACACCACCCACTCTCTGGAGACTGCATGCAGAGGCTCCACAAAGCTCTACGGTAAACCTTTGTCACTCATTCATTCATC
This sequence comes from Nothobranchius furzeri, assembly GCF_043380555.1. Taxonomy (NCBI): domain Eukaryota; kingdom Metazoa; phylum Chordata; class Actinopteri; order Cyprinodontiformes; family Nothobranchiidae; genus Nothobranchius; species Nothobranchius furzeri. The sequence continues at coordinate 60,643,636 of NC_091753.1, read as the reverse complement.
TGAGTTCATAAGGACATTAAAACACTTGAAATTCAGGAATGAAACTATAAGTCAGGGGTCACCGACCTGGTGCCCCCTAGCCCTACATGTGCCCTTGGGGCTGTTCTAAAATACAATTGACACTCACTCATATGCACAACTTCTAGTTGACTAAGGACCTGGCGTACGCACGTGATGGACATGGAGAGCACCTGCAGCGCTGCTGCTGAGACGGATAACATTAGGACTCCTGCAGCGTTATCACTTGTACCGGCTTCTCTTGTTTGTTTTGCAAAAGCACTTCCTGTCATTTCTCCACCTCATCCACAGGTACCTCAAGTTCTGCTTGTGAAATAGCGCTTCCTTGATCTACGGTCGCCATCGTTAATGGCGGAGCGCTGCAACAGCCGGCTTATGTATATGCATGAGGTCCACAAGGCACTTTGCATTGACCATATATGGCAGTAAGTGGGCGTGGTGAGGGCGGGATGTGACTAAAAAGCAGCTGAGAAACATTCTCGTTAGTCTCTGATTTATGAAGCGGAGATTGCGTGCAGCTGTGCATCCTCCATGTTTGATAGATCACACACCTGCTTGGCGTAAGAACATCTGTTTGCTGAGCTTGAGTACGGTTTAGTAAGGATTCTACGCCATGTTTGATAAATGAGACCCCAGATCGTTAAGCTAATCAGAAAAAGGTTTCCTGTATAAGGAACCCAGCAGGTCGCATCGAGTCACTGACTAGTGTCAGAGTCTTTACAGCAACCCTCATACTAAGCAAGCATGTGGCGACAGTGGAGAGGAAAACTCCCTTTTAACAGGAAGAAACCTCCAGAGGATCCTGGCTCAGTATAAGCAGCCATCCTCCACGACTCACAACCTTCTCCTTCAGCCTTTTGATCCATGCTGGTATTAATATTATTAGTGTACATACATGATGTGTAGGAAACCATCCTAACTCTGTTTACTGAGAGGGATGATGTCATATTGCTTTATAATCGTGTCGTTGGCTGCTGTCATATCTACAGCAGTTCCTTTCCCATTTAGACCAAAATAATCTTAATCTGCTAGTCTGATGGGTTTCTGGTTCCAGCTGCTTCGGCTGAATCTAAATGACTCAAATGATTAAGTCATTTTGACACGGGGAGGGCCTCAAATCCCCCTTGAAATGAAACAATCGTAGGCCTCCAGACGTCTGAAAGCCTTTCATTTTCACGACTGAAGGGTCCAGGGATTCTGTGAAGTAGGGATAAAAATCTCCCGAGCAGATCTGTAAGAAGAAAAAACACCGGCGAGTCGGACCGATGTTTTCCGTCGTCCCAGAGCTCAGACGGGCCGTTAGTAACTTTCATTTAGTCTTCAATAAGCTTTGCTGTAAACCTCCTACTTTGGAGGTAAAGTGTTTATATGTCAGGGATTTTGGACGTAAACGTTCCTAAAAGTGTACGTCACAGATTGATAACAGATAATTGCCACCCAGCACAGAGATGAAGATGTCCGCATAACTCTCCTTGTTAGGGTTCCCCTGACAGAGGAACACGAGTCCAACACACGCTGCAGCCAGCTGTTCATGCCAGACAACATGCAGCAGAAAGCAGCGCCCCCTGGTGTCTAGATGTATGTTTGTTTTTGTTCTGTTGGCAGCAACGGCTCCAGGAAGTATCCCCCTCATGTGGTGGAGGTGGAGGCCATCCAGCATAAAACAACACAAATCTTTCACAAGGTTTACTTCCCTGACGACACCGACGAGGTGAGAAGCGCCGGATGTTTTAACCTCTGATGAACGGAGACACGCCAGCTTACTTTGTGGCGTTGAACTCGCAGGCGTTCGAGGTGGAGTCCAGCACCAGAGCCAGGGATTTCTGCCAGAACATCTCAGCCAGACTGCTGCTGAAATCTCCTGAAGGCTTCAGCCTCTTTGTGAAGATCTCGGACAAGGTCAGAGGTCATAGGTCCGATTAATCGGAACCATAGCAACATCAGTGTTCCCCTGGTCACAATGAAAGATTGCGTCTGTAGTTTGGGTCTGGCGGAGCCGTGCTGTTTCTCTGCAGGTCATCAGCGTACCAGAGGCAGATTTCTTCTTCGACTTTGTCAGACACCTAACAGACTGGATCAAGAAATCCCGACCAGCCAAAGAAGGTTCCGACCTTGGGTTATTCCGACCTGTGACCTTTCATCCTTTCTCAGTTGGAGAGTAAAGCCCAGCGTTTACCTGTCATGACCTCTGTTTGCCTGCAGGAATTGTTCCCTTTTTGACGTATCAGGTGTTCTTCATGAAGAAGTTGTGGACCAGCACAGTTCCAGGAAAGGATTCCTTCGCCGACTCCATTTTCCACTACTATCAGGTCAGCGTTGGGAATTTTCACCCCTAAACTTGATCAGTTCTTTCGTAATGGCTGTAAAAACTCTTGGTCGTGGTTCATTTCTGTCAGGAACTACCCAAATATTTGCGCGGCTACCACAAATGTTCACGAGAAGAAGTGTTTCAGCTTGCAGCTCTCATCTATCGTGTCAAGTTTGAAGACGACAAGTCTCACTTTCCTACCATTCCCAAGATGCTGCGAGAGCTGATTCCCCAGGACCTCATCCGCCAGATGTCATCAGACGAATGGAAGAGGGTAAATATTCCACGAGCCAATCAGGTGGCTCCTCGTGATGCTGAGTAAGAAGCCTGATGTGTCTGCTCAGTCTGTAGTCGCCTACTTCAACAAGCAGGCGGGGAAATCCAGAGAAGAGGCCAAGCTTCTGTTCCTGAAGATCATCTACAAATGGCCCACCTTTGGCTCCGCCTTCTTTGAGGTTAAGGTAAGCGCACCTGAGGAGCGTGATCTGAACTGAAGGTTTTATTGTTTTTGACTTTAAATCGAAACCGTTGAAAACAGCCGAGCTGCTTAGGAGACTTTTATCTTTTGCGGTATAAATATTCCAGGCTGGTCCGTACGGATCGTTTCATGTCTGCGGCGGTTTCGTACACCTGTAGATGTGCAGTAACCGTTTCATTATTTAGCAAACCACAGACCCAAACTACCCCGAGATCCTGCTGATCGCCATCAACAAACATGGCGTCAGCCTCATCGACCCAAAGACCAAGGTTGGTTGTTGTGCAGGGACGGGGGGGTCTGAGCGGGCCTGCGTGTTTTTGAAACTCAACGGTCTTCTTCTTCATGCAGGACATCTTGACCACCCACCCCTTCACCAAGATCTCCAACTGGAGCAGCGGGAACACCTACTTCCACGTCACCATCGGAAACCTGGTCAGAGGAAGCAAACTGCTGTGTGAGACGTCGCTGGTGGGTGCTGAAGAGCTGATAAATCAGGTGATACAACTACACACACCTGATGTGTGTGTGTGTGTGTGTGTGTGTGTACAGGGCTACAAGATGGACGACCTTTTGACCTCCTACATCAGTCAGATGCTGACCAACATGAACAAGCAGCGGTCTGGGCGGGGTCAGGGCAAGTGAAATTCTTATTGGCAGGAGGCCTTTGAGCTCATCCGCCTGCTGCGTCCTATTGGTCAGTATTGCAGTTGGGGGCGGACTTTCGCCCACCAGCTGTGGTGGATGAGTCGCAGTCCTTCTGCTAGTTCATTGGAGTCAGATGTCACAGAGAGCAGCGACCCCGGAGAAGGCCCCAGTAACCCCACCCACCAAAAATATGATGAAGATGAAGATGAGCTCTCCAGTGAGGATGACTACCTTTGAAATGCTAACCATGGTTCAACCAATCAGCTGTAGGAAGCTCATCACTGCGGTTATTGGTTCATTTGAAGACATTCCATAAAACACTGGCATCAATATAAAGTGAGATATAACACACACACACACACACACACACACACACACACACACACACACACACACACAGAAAGAAGAACTCTCTCCTGCTGCATCAGCGACAGCTGCTGTTACAGAGGTTGGGATTTAAACGGGATCATACGCAGGAACGGAAGTGATCAATGCTCTTGTGTCTGAATGTCCGGTTAACGGAGTCGATTGTTTGTCAGCTCTTTATTTTTCATGTTTGGTTGCGCTAAGATGAGCTCCAGGTTTCATGTACACTAGATGTCGGCGTAGTTTGGTTGTGCAGGGATGTGTGAGGTAGTACTCGATGGGGGAACACTACTGTTTAGTAACTACTACAGGGAGAAGAGCCCACAGACACAAGGAAAGGCTGGGTCTCACGGACGGGGCTATAAAACTATTTTCTAATCCTCTCTGCCTTACACCTCCAATCACACATGCCGAGTTTTGACTATCTATATACTTTGAGATTTGTTAGCTTGTAAAAATTTATAAATTAAATGACTACAACTACAAGCGTGAGGTCGATAGGCAGGTTGCTGCATCTGCAGTGATGCGGGCGTTGTACCGGCCTGTCGTGGTGAAGAGAGAGCTGAGTCAGAAGGTGAAGCTCTCGATTTACCGGTGGATCTACGTTCCTACCCTCACCTATGGTCACAAGCTTTGGGTAGAGACCGAAAGAACGAGATCACGGATACAAGCAGCTGTAAGGAGTTTTCTCTGCAGGGTGGCTGGGCTCTCCCTTAGAGATAGGGTGAGAAGCTCGGTCATCCGGGAGGGGCTCGGAGTAGACCTGCTGCTCCTCCACATGGAGAGGAGCCAGTTGAGGTGGCTCGGGCATCTGGTCAGGATGCCTCCTGGACGCCTCCCTGGTGAGGTTTTCCGGGCACGTCCAACCGGGAGGAGACCTAAAGGTAGACCCAGGACACGGTGGAGGGACTATGTCTCTCACCTGGACAGGGAACACCTTGGGATTCCCCCGGAGGAGCTGGCCCAAGTGGCTGGGGAGAGGGAAGTCTGGGCCTCTTGACTTAGGCTGCTGCCCCCGCGACTCCAGATAAGCGAAAGAAAATGGATGGATGACTACAAATCAGACGTGGCATATATGATGTCACAGCAGAATCTCCTCTCCCCAGCGTAGCTGCTACTTACCACGTGACCAGATTCATAGTGGTCCACGTTTAAAGCTCCTGTTGTCCCTGAAGAAGGATGTGAAGCTCGCTAAACTCATCTCCTCCTCTCCGTGTCTGGCTTGATGAGGTCAGTATGGTGAAACATTTGCATCCTGGATACATTTCCACACAAAACCCTCAAATAACTTTAGCTGCCATCTGAAATAAGCACTTTCTTAGTAATGAAATGGGCCTTTAAGGTTCAGACATCGTATGTGAAATGGTACACCTAACAAATGGGATCAGAAAATAGCTTTTATAGCCCCATGGCCAGTGGTCTGGAAGACGATGGGCGGAGCTTCGACTCTCTGTAGGCCAGAAGTCACTAAAACACTGGTGCTCTATCTGGTGTCGTGTCTTCCACTAGGGTTGACCTCTAACCCTTTAATAAAGGTCATCTGCATGTAACACTGGAGTCTGGTGTCTGCACACTTGGACCTTTAGTGAAGCCTGTCTTTATTTAAATGTGAAAACTTTATTGCTTTGTTAAAAGTTTCATCATTGTCATTTAAAACTGTTTAAATCTCCAGTTTGTTTTTTTGAGAAATGACAAGACAAACGTGGACCACACGAGTCAACACCCGCTAACCTTAACAGCTTCTGTAAAACACATGCGCAGGAAAAGACGCAGCACTGCATCAACACCAGACTCGTTCAACAGAACAAATAAAGCGGGGCAGTCGTAACGCGTAGCCTGGATGAGATCTGCTACCATACTCTCAACAGGAACACAGACTCAGAGCTAAGCACAAACGTTAATGATGTTACACAATGTTAGCTAGTCTGCATTAGCTAACAACGTTCTTTAACTAGCTCAGCATGTGAGGACAGAAACCTCCACGAACATTCCCCACATCCAGCAACACTTTGGGTTTTAGATGTAAAGTACAATGAATGTTCTTGCTAGTTGGGAAGCACGTTGTCTCTGTGTCGAACATGTGCTGTATCAATAAAGCTGCCTTCCCCAAAGTTACAGTTTTCCTGAATTTCCTGTTTCTTAAAAAGCTGATTTGTGTTTGTTTAGCAAAAACAAACAGCTAATTGCTAAAACTCTAAATAATCTCTACAGTACAAACAGATCTAATAAGTATCATCACTTCCTGTTCTCTGGAGATTCACCAGTACCTGAACCTGCATCACCTACGTGTTTCCTAACTCATCCTTGTTCGTGTGAGGAGCTGCAGGTGCCCACATAACTTTTTGTTCCTACCAGCAGATTAAATCTGGAGGTTTTCCTTCTTTTTTCTTCCAAAAAAAACCCCAACATAGAAGGAAAGCAACAAAACAATTTCATCTTTGTAGGCGTGGTGAGATGTTTCACCCTCTCCACACTGGCGCTGCACGTTGGGTACCGACTGAGGGGCGGGGCAGAGGGAATAAGGGGAGATGGACTGCTGCTTGTGTCTTTGTTCTTCTGTCAGCTGCTGTGTGGCACAAGTGCAGCTAAATCAGTCTGATTTTTCCTTTTGAATGATCCCAGTGTAAGCTGAGCTGGAGAGTACCTGCTAGGTGTTTCTGAAGAGCTCAGTCATGCAGGCTGCTAACCCACAAAACAAGAGAACAAGAAAAACCCTTCAAATCTCCCTGTTCCTTTGAATGTTTACATTCATTCAAACCACATTTCTTTTATCTAGTTTTCTGTACCTGTATCAGCTGATGATGATCTAACACTGAATACTGAACATACTTTCTATCTGGAGGCTACGTTCCCATCACTCCTCTGTGATAGTGGGCAGGTAAGGGGCTAAGGGTGAACTGGGAGAGCTGTGTTGGTCGAACCGAACGTTGATGCTGGATATGGACCACACGTCGCTCAGACAGACAGACAGACAGACAGACAGACAGACAGACAGACAGACAGACAGATAGACAGATAGACAGATAGACAGATAGATAGATAGATAGATAGATAGATAGATAGATAGATAGATAGATAGATAGATAGAGTTTCAGTGCTGTGATACTCTCTAAAACCAGACTGAAATTCCTCAAACAGAGCATTAGTGTTTAAATGCTGACATACTTGGATGGCCACTATTTTCTCCAGGACTTTGGATAAAAATGGAAGGTTAGATATTGGTCTATAATTCATTGGGTCATCTGGATCCAGAGAAGGCTTCTTAAGTGAAGGTTTAATTACAACAACCTTAAAATCCTGTGGTACATACCCATTTACTAAGGATAGATTGGTTATATCTAGAATGGGGGCAGTAACCAAAGGAAATGCTTCTTTAAATAATTTGGTTGGGATTGGATCCAAAATGCAAGTTGAAGGTTTAGATGAAACTAATATTTTTGATAACTCTGAAAGCTCAACTGGATCAAAACGGTTCAAGCACAGATGAGGTTCTACAGTCACCTCTGATGCTGCCTCACTTACTGAGGAAGAAGAAATCGCATTAGGGAGGATGCTAAAGATTTTGTTTCTAATAGAATTAATTTTACTTGTAAAAAATCCCATGAAGTCATTGCTGCTGAGGGCTAAGGGAATAGATGGCTCAGAGCTATGATTCTGTGTAAGTTTAGCAACTGTACTGAAAAGAAATTTAGGATTATGCTTATTCTCCTCAATTAGCGATGAAAAATAAGCAGTTCTGGCTTGTGGAAGCTTATTTTTATAAAGCACAAGACTATTTTTCCAGGATAGGTAGGCCTCCTCATGGTGCGTAGAGCGCCATGTTCTCTCCAATTTTCTAGAGTTTTGTTTTAAAGTTCATAAATGAGAATTAAACCATTGAATCAACATAATTTTGCACCTAAATTTAATATAGAACCTATATTGGTTTATTAACTATAGACCAATGCCTTTACAATTATATTTCAATTAACATAAATATTAAAATATCAAAATGTCAACACAACTACAGATCAATGCATTTTCACTTATATTTCAGTTAAGAGAAATTATTACAATATAATGTTGTTTCTGACAGGATTCATCGGTTTTGAAACATTCAACATCTAGTTTGCATCAAAATTTCAATGTCAACCATTCTGATGATTCAGATGGAAAATCAATATTGTTTCAATATAAGCCTGCTATCTGGGTATGGCTTAAAATCCTATCACAGTGTGACTTGCAGCAGAACAAACACTTGTAAAAGGTGTAGAAGGCCATTTAAAGATCATTTAATGATCCAAAAACACAAAACCTTTCAAGTAGTTTTCATGTTGTTTTCTGATTCATTCTCCAAACAATGCAACACAAACATCTTCATAAAATACAAGCTAAATGTGATTAAAGCACAAAATAATAAATTGTTTAAGCTGAAATGAAAATTGTAAAAACAGAAATAATATTTCTTCCTACTTTTCTGAACCATTTAATCACTTTTCATGTTTTTCATTTTAACATAGAAGTTAAGTGTTGCTTCAGTGAGGATAGCTAAAAGTAAAATGATGTATTTTGGTTGTCAATATTAAATAAGGTTGGAAGTTTATTCTCTTTCTCTGATGAGTGACGCTCTGATCAGCGGGTCTGAGGTTATTAGACATCAGACAGACGTGCAACCTCGTGGCTCGTCTCTTAATTGCTTGCTGAGTGTGCCAAGAAAAATGCCCCCTTAGCAACAACGGACGGAACTATAGAAAAGGTTCCCATCTAATTGCACAGTTAACACAAATACACATTTAAACATATAAATCTGATGAACAGAACATGAATTACTATTGAAATATTATTTCTCAATCTTTCAACTACTAATTGTTTCAACATTAAATCCAATAAAATGAACTTAAATGCGAGAGTTGCCTTTGACGGCAGCTACTCCCACCAATCACTTGTGATTTTACCCATGAACGTATGACAAGTCTTTTCTCACTGTATCTGCACATTCTTCTTCCGGCAGCGAATTAAGTACTTGCTTACTGTTTGAAACGACCCAAACCCAACAAATAGAATTTTTACATCCACATGTAAAATAAACACACGTCAGGAAATAAAGTGTGATACAAATCATAACCATGCCTCAACACATCCATTGTAAATAATACTCATAGCTTCTAAAACCCTGGATGAACTACTCAGACTCCAGTGTCTATCTAAACATTGTTTTGTTGGAATACTAACAGGGAACGCCCTCATCCCAACTAAAAACCCACATGCTACGCCTGCTGTTCTGTCTGCACCACATGGTCTGAACACTGACTTCCTGGTTCTCTTAAAGAGACAACACACACATAAACGAAAGTTGTGGCAGAGCCAGAACAGAGTCAGTTTAAAGAATGATTCAGAAAGCAGAGGAGAGACAGGACGTTAGGAAATAAGCTCATTTAAAAAGTAAAATCTCATTACTGAACACCCAGAATTACATCCAACAGTCCAGTCCTCGAGGGCCGGTGTCCTGCATATTTTTGTTTCCCCATTCTAACACAGTTGACTCACCTGAGCAGCAGCCTGTTAATCTCCAGGGGCCTCATTCATCAAGCTTGCTTACGCACAAAACAGGGTCGGAAAACTGCGTGAGCAACTTTCCACACAAACTTTGGGATTTATGAAAGAAAACTTAGCGGAAAAATGTGCGCAACTTTAAGTTGACTAAGGACCTGACTTACACCATAGACTGTAAATACTGGACAATTCGATTCCATAGGCTCCGATAACACGTTTGTTGTCTATAATGGGAGGTGGCCACCACCGCCATTTTGACCGTGTCACAGGTTCCGTCCAGCCCAGACAATTCCATAAAAGGGAAGAGAGGAGGAGCTGAGCGTGGGGCTGTAAGGCTGGGATCGAGTGACACCCAGGCGAACTAGCTACGAGCTAACCTGAAGCTAACCCTGGCTAACCCAAAGCTAACTCGGAGGTGGGAGCCGAGCTAATGGATGTAGCCACCTAGCTTCAACCCTACCGGAGCTAACTGTGGAACACCCATCGACCTGAACCTCACACGAAGTTTAGGTGGAGGTTTTCGGCGCCTGTTCGTGAAAAGTACCTGGATTAAAAAAGTATTGAATCGGTAAGTTTATAATTTATTTCCGTAATGAAAACATTTTGCTTTGAGCAAGTTTTCAGTACCATATCTTCCGGGCTATCGCTCCTGATTCGCACCAGCCATTAAATGTATAATGAAGAAGAGAAAATATATTTAAGTCGTATTTTGGGGGGACATTTTATTATCTTTCTTTCAAAATCTGAGACCAAGCGTTTCACATTGCAACACAATTAAGCACCGGTAACCATAACAGAATGAACAACAGCCAGCAGAGGAGAGGATGGCGGTGTTTCCAACCCTCCCGGCCGGCGAGGAGAGCTCATTCCTGGGCTGGAGCCGGCCCTCAGCACCCCGCCACAGGCTCTAACAGATGCTGGCGGTGTTTCATATATTTCCAAAACGTAATACTTGTTTGTATCTTGTACAGCCAACTAGTCTTTATTCTGGACTCAGTACAATTCACCAAAAGTAAAGAGACATTATACAGATGAAGTAAGCACCAGATAACTTACTGGAAGTAACGGAATTATCATGAGAACCAGAACAGCCTGATAACAGTCATGTGAAAATAACAGTTAAAAAGTATGTATGTGTAATAGAAATAAAAATATATTAGAATTAGTGTAACTCACTGTGATCCAAACAATAAATCTGCCATAGCTGATTGAAATGAGGTCTGGGAGTTTTTAAGTTTCATTCTTTTATTACATTTTTTTCTTAGATCTGTTAAAAGGTCACCATGGCAACCTGTGTGTCTCCAACATCAGCTACACAACGCAGCAAGTGTAAGTTCCATATACCCGTCTTGACCACTTCATGTATGGTTTTGTACTTTAAACAATTATGACAAACCTGTTATTTTTTCTCCATAGCCATTTGGATTATTGGAGACAGCTACGTGAGGCGGGGTGCCCAGAGAGCTGCAGAGACCCTCTGCCTCCCTGACGTCTGTGTCTCCTGGTTCGGTTGGGGCGGTCTGAGGTGGAAAGACCTTCTCCCCTTTTTTCACTCCCGGCATGGAAGAGCAGCTCCGGATGTCATCATTCACTGCGGCGGCAATGACATGGGGGTGGTCAGCAGTGTGAAGCTGGTCAACATGAAGGAGGACCTGCACCGGCTTCACCTTCTCCACCCTCATATGACCATCATCATGTCGTCCATCACCCAAAGGCGTAGATGGAGGGCAGGTGTAAAACCTGCCAAAATTGAGAAGGCCCGGAGGTTCGTCAGCAGTGTAATGGCTACTTTTATTTCTAGTTTAAATGGTGCTGTTGTGCATCCTCACATCAGACATGACAGTCCAGGGATATTTGTCAGACAGAGTTCATTTCACTAATAGGGGAAATGATATTTTTTAACTAATATTGCCGATTGTCTTAAAGGCCAGCTCCAAAAGCAGTGAAAGACTTCCAGGTGGGAGTCTCGCTGCTTTTGAATTTGGCCTTTAGGACAGATTTATTTTCAGGCAAACAGGATAAACATATCCCTGACTGCTATAGCTAATGTGTTGATGATGTAATTTATCTGTAGCCATAACACTGTTGAACTGTTCTTCCTTCAAACGACAACGTTACACTCACTCTGCAGCTCTCTGGGCCCAGGTTTGTTTGTTTTTTATTGTGCCGACACTTTGTGCCCTGTGTTATAAAACGTAGTGTTAAAAATAAATGTTTTTGCTCAATTACTGGAATTTCTTTGGTTAAGACTAGAAAGTGAGGAATAATCATTTACAAGTTATTTGTACAACAGGCCCATTTTAAATCCCAACAGTTTCTTAGACAATAGAAATGTGTTCTTTACTAACTTTACTTGGTTTAAAAATCCTGTTTGAAGGTACTTAACCCAAGACATGCAGAATACAACACTGACCAAAAACTGATGGAAAACACGATTTATTTATAAGGAGGAACTTAAGGTGCACAGATAAGTCTGTGGTTGGAACTGCAACAACAGCTCAGCGTCTGGAGGAGGGAGAACACAGGTGAGCTTAGGTTCTAGTTTCAAAATCCATTGTAGGCAGGCAGAGGTGTTCAGCAGAACTTACTGTGGTGGGTGTATGTGTTGGCTGGAGGAGGGAGAGGTAGAGAGCCGGGGAAGTGCAGGAGAGGGAGCAGAGGTGGAGAGAAGCGGGGCGTCCTGGTGGATGGGGCACTGGGTGAGATGAGAGGTAGGTTATGGAGGGTGGTGATAAGGTCCGTGTGCTGAATATCAGAATCCTGGAGTAGAGGTCAGTATCCAATGAGGTCGACAGGAATCCTGAAGAATGGTAAATCCAATATAAGAGCAAAAACACTACGAAATAACATTAATCCTAGGAACACTAGAGGTAACACGAGTGGCTGGTTACTACCAAAACTGATGCAATCTTCCGGCGTCGAATTGTGTCCTCCATCCACCTTAAATAGGAAAGCACCCCGCTGATTGCTGATCAGGAACAGCTGGGCCACTCCCTCTCCTGGCAAGAGACTCACAGATGGTTAAGAGAACAGGAGTACTCACCCCGGCTCATGACAAGGAGCCTTAATGTGTACAAGGTTCCCCTTGAGTAATATTGAATGTAGATGCTGAACCAATCTGGTATAAAGACTGCTGATAGAGGATAAACAAGTAAATAAGAGAAAAATTAATACAACTAGCAAACCAACATAAAAACAGCAACCAGCAGCTGCACCTGTGAAGAAACATTTCGAAGAGTCATCAAGAAAACGTGGGATGAACAACTATAAACATGTAAACCATGAACCACAAACATCATGAACAACAAACATTATGAACAACAAACATCAACTAGCATGTGTTCGTGCGTGTGCTGGGATGTGAAGTGTTAGACCGGATCAGGTGCACTCTGGAACGGCCACAAGCGCCAGAAAACCTTGCTACAGAGAACTCAGCAAGGCTGACACAGGTCATGGGCCACAGGAATCACACAGCATTTCCACCTGAAACAGAATCATTAAAATTAGAATCAAATACAACAGTTGTTCAGTATGACATCAAATGGATTTTTAAAGAAGGCAATTGGACTTCTTTGGTTTCATGAACACACTGGTACACCAGATCACTGTGTGTGTGTATGTGTGAGTGAATGTGCTTGCGTGCATGCATGTGTGTGTCTGTGTGTGTGTAAAAGCCATGTGTAGTGTTTATTTATAAAGCATATGTTGTTGGATTTTATCCAGAATCGAGACTTTGAAAATATATAGTTTAATTACAGTTTGATTTATTTGACATCTGTATAATGTTTATTATTTTGTTTTTCCCCCTAAATGCCTAACGTTTGAGTTTAACATGAAGATTAGTCATTCATCCCAATATATAAAGTTACACATTTTAAATTTTAATAGGGGAAGACTGCAGGAGGGAGCGGTAAAATCATAGACTGTACATACTTGCTACCCGCCGGCTGTGATCACAAGCGACAACATATTAGTTCCCGCTGCTTCTTCGGTAAAAAGCGCCAACAAAAACAAATAAACTTGGGATCTTGTCGGCGTGGCGGTGGGATTTAAGGGAAACGCTGTATGCCCTATAGACTTCTCACCGAGCTGCAGTATTTCTCCGGTCAGATCTGTCTCTGAGAGCTCCACGAGCGGTCAGCCCGCGCAGAAACTAGCCGCCGCACCGGTCAGGCTGCCTGGCCTGACCGCTGGGGATTACCGGATGGAAGAATGGACACAGGTGTCACTCCAAGCCTGCTGGAGATTTTAAGGGTTCAGATGAAAACACCCTACCACTCAGGCTGCTTACACATCGATATTAAGTTGTCGCTGTTGCGCTCACGCCCTAATACAGTATTAGATGCGGTTAAAGTCAGACATGAAAAACTCCACGAGCGGTCAGACCGCACAGCAGCTAGGCGCAGCAAGTAGGCGCCGGATCGGTCAGGCTGCCCGGCCTGACCGCTGGGGATTACCGGGTGGAAGAATGGACACAGAAGTCTCCCTCTTAGCGCTCCGTCATATTTCAACCCATTTTGATCTTTTACCATATTACCCATCTAAATATGCCCTATTAATTATTTTACCGTATTTTACATCTAAATTTCATGGTTAAACAGTACATGCTACATGTTAAACTGATAGTTAGCTAGCTACTTCGGTAAACTCAGCTAGTTTAAAGGCGGCAGTGACATAAAATACGAATATAGATTTTAACTTACCGAAAAAAATGAGGTGGAGACTCCTTGGACGCTCTATTAGTGCAATTAATACCACAGCAAGTCATTTTGTCCAACAATTGCACCAATAATATCCAAAACAGAATTCACAAGCACAGAGACTCAAAATCCCGACACAGTTTCCAGGAGAGACCGAGGCTCTACTGAGGCCTTTCCCCGGAGCTAGCTCTGTGGTCACGTGGGTCTGATGCTCATTAATTATACATAATTTTAGGCTTTTAATACACTTAAACAGAAGAGTGAGAAAAAAATTCACCCCCCTCAGAGTTGTCATGAGTATAAACTAGATAATTTAGACAAAAAATATGTTCTGGTACCAGGCTGTAAACATGTTTATTTCTGCTGTGAAATTGGTATTTTTAACATGGGAGTCAAGGAGGATTTGCTCGCTTCTGGCACCAGCCCCTAGTGGATGAGGGTGGAACTGCAATTTTTCTTACTTCCGGGTTGGGACCATTTTTAGAGCCGCATTGTGGGGGCTTGACTTACACACATGCTGGACATGGAGAGCACCTGCAGAGCTGCTGCTGAGAAGGATGGGTTAGGGTCCCCAGGGGTCTCTTTTATCTAACATGGCGTAGAATCCTTCCGAAAAACGTACTTAAGCTCAGCAAAACAAAAGTATTTACGCCAAGCAGGTGTGTGATCTATCAAACATGGAGTACACACAGCTGCACGCAATCTCCGCTTCATAAATCACACTCTACCTAGAAAGGTACTCAGGTGTTTTTGATCACATCCCACCCTCAACACGCCCACTTACTGCCATAAATGGTCAATGCAAAGTGCCTTGTGGATCTCATGCCGGCTCGTTGCAGCGCTCCATTAACGATGGCGACCACAGATCAAGGAAGCGCTGTTTCATCAAAGCAGAAGTTGAGGTACCTGTGGGTGAGGTGGAGAAATGAAAGGAAGTGCTTTTGCAAAACAAATAAGAGAAAATCCACGGAGTGGCTCAGCGTTGCTGAAGCCGTCAATGCTGACTTCTTCAGAGAGATCTGTGACGGGTATAAAAAAAATGGGCCGATCCGAAGGTGGAGGCAAAAAAAAAAACAAGATGTTTTGCCAACGCCAGACTGTTTATGCCACTGGCGAGGCCCTGGCACCACTGATCCCCCACCGCTCACCGTTAGGATCTAAGCAGTACTTGGACCGGCAAGTGTGCGTGGCATCGTGCCGGAGAAGGGGGCCATGCAGAGGAGACTGGTAACGTTTAAGCCTTTTATGAATGCAGATCAAATGTGTCCGTCATTAAAATATAAATGGAATGGAACGCTTACAGAATGGAGGCTGAGCGGCTGGTGTCCTGGTGCAGCCACAACAACCTGGTGCTAAACACCCAGAAGACAGCGGAGGATGTTGTGGACTTTAGGAAACACACACACCCCATCGCCCCCTTAAACCTGTCTGACACTCCCATCACGATGGTGCTCATGTCGCTTCCTGGGCACCACCATCACCCAGGACCTCAAATGGGAGCCCACCATCACCACCATCAGAAAAAAGGCCCAGCAGAGGATGTACTTCCTGAGGCAGTTGAAGAAATTCAACCTATCACCACAGTCGATGAGGCGTTTCTACACCGCTATCATCGAGTCCATCCTCACCTCCTCCATCACCGTGTGGTACGCTGGAGCTACCACCAGGGACAAGAAGAGGCTGCAGCGTGTCGTGCGCTCTGCAGAGAAGGTCATTGGCTGCAAACTCCCCTCCATTCAAGATCTGTACACCTCTAGGACATTGAGGCGTGCAGGTCGGATAATAGCTGACTCGTCTCACCCTGGACACGGTCTCTTCGACTCGCTCCCATCTGGCAGAAGGCTCAGATCCATTCGGACCAGAACCTCTCGTCACAAAAACAGTTTCTTCTCCTCTGCAGTTGGACTTTTGAATGAACATCCTAGGGCAGCCCACTCAAGTTGATTGGTCCCAGTCACGTGACCCGATGCTGTGCTTGAACCATTCAACAAACACTCAGATTAGTACCTACACGGAGTAGATAGCTGCTTCTCTAATTCCTGCCACTTTTTACATTAATAATTTTATCATGAGTGTTTTATTAGTTCTTACATTTGCTTATCTCTTAATTTTTTTCTATCTTACCTTCTGCACCAAAATACTGCAGCAATTTCCTAATGTTGTGACTTGGCACCCCCCCCCCCCCCCCCCCCCCCCGTATCAGCAGCAGCACTGCAAGTGCTCTCCATGTCCATAATGTGCGTAAGCCAGGTCTTCAGTCAACTTCTTTTAAATCCCAAAGTTCGCGTGGAAAGTTGCTTACAGTATTCCGACCCCGTTTTGTGCCCAAGCAAGCTTTATAAATGAGACCCCTGCTGGTGTGGTGAAACAGGGAAGACACTAAAACGTGGAACAGCGGCCCTCGAGGACACCTGTGGGTTAGGGTTTCCACGAATTATCCGAGTTCTTCAGGAAACGAACACAAGACAGGACCAGAGTTCTGTTCTTTTTACCATTTTATTTATTTGTTCAAAGTGATTCATAAAACAAATGAAGGATGGCTCTAATGCACTAAAGAGACTTCAGTCAACCATCCAGAGAAAACCTAACAGAACATCCAAAGCTGGACCTGTTCTGATGTTTGTGCTAGATCCAAACTTCTTCATCTGGACAGATTTTAACAGTGAGAAGCAAAAAATCACAAGAAACTAAACAGATATTTAGTGTTGAAGCAGCCGTCTGGAACTCTTTCCATTTTAGAAACTAAAACAAAAATTCAACTCTAGGAAGTTATCCGAGTTAGGTTTCATTAATGTGTGTTTAAAATGTCTGCTGTATCAAAAACATTTTAGTATCAGAGCAGCAGCATTTTACCCACTCACAGCTGCCGCTTATTTCACTGAAATGTTTCCAGAAAACCGATAAAAGCTGTCGAACAGCCCTTTAAATTCAGCAAAGCTCCCAGGAGGCTCAAACCGCTCCAGCCAAACGCCGCCGGAGCCTTCCCAGGCAAACGTAGACGTTCTGCAGCAATAATGAAAACGTCTGGATGAATCCGTTCCATCTCCCGTTTGTTTAAATTAGTTTTAAGGATCCAGTCAAACAGCAGCAGCCTTCGCTCCTAAAGGCTTATACCATCTAGTTAGCCCAGAACTGTTGGAGCGCCTCATTATTACGGCCAAGAGTTTTACACCTTTAAAGCCGTTTAAGGCCAGACGTACCAAAGCTGCTTTATCAGGGCCGGCTCAACACAACCCAGGTGCGGCATGAGGAGGTCACATCTGGGTAACTTCTTACGAGAGCAGTCTTTCAGGAGCACAAAGTCAGGGTCGCTGTGCAATGACAAACTGTTCTTAAAAACAAAAACATTCAAATAACTAAAAACAAAAATGGCCTTCTGGCTTTATGAGCGAGCGTTGTGTGTTCTCATCAAACTCCGGCTGTAAACTAAAGCGGAGACAGACGATGGTTCAGCGTACCTGTTATCTCTTTCATGCACCGCATCTACACTTTTATCACCACTTTCTTTTAGCGGTTCTCATGCATGTCCCTCCCTCACAACCCAGAACCACAGATGGAGCCGGTTTGGTTCAACTCAATCATTTAAAGGGATACTTTGCAGTTTGCTGTGCTCTTAACTCCCCCTAGTGTCTGTTAGTAAAACCAACAGTGAACTTATCTTCTGTGTTCGTCTTTCTAACAGCTGAAGCATCAAGCCCAACATGAGCCGGTTTCCATTTTCCTGCTTATTTCGTGTAAACCATGTTTGTCGTGGCTCCTTGTCTAAACAGTACGTCTGCAGAGGTCTCTGGTTAGAATACGTGCCTTGCAAGTCGTACTCGAGGGTGCTCTTATTTCAGGATCTAGATGGTTGCCAGATCAGATCAGAGCTGAGCTGAACACAATAGGATCCTGGTAGTTGGGCATCTCTCCTCTGATTGGCGAACAGCAACACGACTATCACACACATCAGAAAACCCGAATGTTAACCTAAAAAGACTCGCGTTGGAAGAGACGAGACCGCCGTCAGACACCTAGAACAGCACAGCACGTCTGCTGCAGCATTGACGCTGTTGTCCTTCAGCCATTCAGCATTTCCTGTTCCAGCTCCGTCTGCTTCGCTCCCGCCAGCCTAGGCTTACTGCTTGTGTTGCTATAAGCTAACCGGGAGTGTTGCTATAAGCTAACCGGGAGTGTTGCTATAAGCTAACCGGGAGTGTTGCTATAAGCTAACCGGGAGTGTTGCTATAAGCTAACCGGGAGTGTTGCTATAAGCTAACCGGGAGTGTTGCTATAAGCTAACCGGGACTGTTGCTATAAGCTAACCGGGACTGTTGCTATAAGCTAACCGGGAGAATGTAGACATGAAAAGGGGCGTGTCGCCACCTAGTGTACCAGAGTGGCATGAACTTTACTTGAGAAGCGGGCTTTCTAATGCACTCGTGAACTAGCATAGAGAATTATTACAATAAGACAGTCCGCATGTAACCGTGGTAACTGACTTTGCTTTACCTCCACCAATAACACGAGCCTGGAGGAGTTCTGCTGTGTGGTGGAGTTGCTAACGCTAACAGTTAGCTTCTGCTAGCTGGGACATTCTCTGATGTTTCCTGGACGCTAAACCAACAGCCTTCCCCGTCATGAGCCCAGACGGGTGAGTGCATGAATGTTGGTGACAGGGTGACGTAGATCTGTCAGGATTTTCTATCCTAGACTTTCGCTGTCTGTTTTCTATCAGAAGCTAATGCAGGAGATAGGTGTAGGAGACTATTCTCATGTTCAGCCTGCATGAAACACTCAGAGTGACCCATTAGCATCAGACATAATCATTAAAACAGGTTTTTCAGGGTCCCACACCTGTAAGAGTTGAACGCTAAATGGTGCGTAATCCCTGCTGTAATCTGGCTTATTTAAGGTCAGAGTGAGCCTACAAGAAGAAGACTGTAGAAGCGGCGCTACAAACGGATAATCCACACGGAAAACGAACGAGATGCTCGACAAGCCGGCGAGTCTGTGGCTCTGGGCTTGGACAACCACACCTTTCCCGCTGACAGAAAAAAACTACAATCAACATTTTGCTGAGAAACACAAAAAAGGTGATTGAACACCTGCAGCTGGAGGCGGAGCTCCTCTGGTCCAAATAAAAACAAACAAGTGACTCGTGTGTTTTCACTGTACGGACGGTGCTGTTGGCCCTCATCAGCGGTCCTTCCAGTCCCAGTCTGGCGGCGTGTCAAAGACTTGGAAAGAAACCCCGCCCCCTTTTTTGAATCTGTGAGGCAGATGAATGTGGCTCTAGAGCTCGAGGTCAAAGGTAAGGTGGGGGCAGCTGACATCACCTCCACATGAGTCAGAGCTAGCTAAACTAAGCTAACGGTTGCTCTTAGCAGCTTCTTTGGCTGCCAGGATGAGAGGAGTGAGGCTGGAGAGCGGCTTCGCCATCTTCAGGAACTGATGCTGCAGCGGGTAACGGAAGGGTGAGAGAACAAGGAAGAGCGTCAAAAAGGGAAAGATTTTAGCAAACTGGCTACAAAAACCTTTTCTTTGTAACACCGATGACTAAACAGCGTTTGGTTCGCCTAACATCTAAATAACTAAATAATAAAGGGTTCCTGCAGGGATCTCAAAATGACATTTAACACCTTTTCATGACTCATCAGCTATCCACCTGATCCCTGGGTGGGCTCATGGAGAGACCATCTGGTGGGTAGTGCATACCCACTGGTGTGCATGGCCAGGTTTCGTTGCTAGTAGCAGTTTATATGAACATTTGAAGAGGATTCAAAAATATTTAACCTGAAAAATGTTCTGCATGGCTCAGGAAGATGCTGCGTGGTGGGGGGGGGGCAAGAGAACACGTCGGGACGGTTTTCACGGTCTACCTGGAGACGAGGAACCCAGAAGGGTCCTTACTACGTTAGTGTTTGTTCATGTAACCCTACCCCGACCCTTTAACAGGGGTAGGGTTACAGGTGCACTCACTGCACTTGGTCCAGTTTTCTGGAGTCGCTCTCGTCTTTTATGATGCAACATTTTTATGGATAGAATTTTTTATACTGATGATGATGAACGGCGCTTTCCACTGGACGGGCATCTGTACTTCCATGGTGTCTGGTATACAGTGGCAAAGGTGTCTGATCTAATTTTCCACTTCATCACTGGCAGAAGCGTCTCACCCGGACAGCAGGCCGCAGCAGCGCGAGCTGACGTCATGTGGTACAGAAACGAAAGCAAGCAGCTGGCGTAGAAGAACGGGATTGTTTTAGGTCATCAGTTTCCATGAGTCTGTTCTTATACCTGCAGAGGGTGACAGCTAAACCGGGCCCGGGTGTCCTTAACCAGCATGGCTTCCTGCTGCAACAGCAGGTTTTAAACACGGTCCAACGCCTGGATCCTTCACAGCAAACGTTTGTCCTTACAGCTCCACCTCACAGCCAATATCTGAACGAGTAACTCGGACTACAAATACACCAGTGGGCTTGGTTCTATGTAAAAAGCATGATAAGATGTTAGCACCTTATCTAGACTGGTTCTAGCCGTACCTGCAGCAGCTCCTTAGCTGATCCTCTCTTCTCCACGTCCATCTCCAGACATCGGTTCAGGAAATCTCGGAATAACGATGAAAGTTTCTCCGGGTTCTGCAGTTCTGGTGTTCCATTGGTAGCAATCAGATACAGCGCCTTCATCCCAAAACAGCAAAAGAAAAATCAAGATTGGAGCCACTGGCCCTTCACTTTGCTGCCATCTAGTGGTGGCTTTAGGAACAAGCCCCTCCCAACACACACACACACACACACACACACCCTGAGCGGGTTCTCGTTCAGATAGGGTGGTTCTCCTTCTACCATCTCGATGGCCATGATGCCCAGGGACCAGATGTCCACTTTGGGCCCATAAGCTTTGCGGGTCACAACCTCTGGAGCCATCCAGTAGGGGGTCCCGACCATGGTGCTGCGTTTACTCTGCTCTGGAGTGATCTGAGCGCAGAAGCCAAAGTCAGCTGCAGAAGAAACGGGACATGGTCAGTGCTCCAGCAGCTAGCATGGAGGTGGTGGAGATGTTTGCTGTGGAGAACTGACTAAGCTTGACTGAACCGTCCATGCCCAGCAGGATGTTGTCACTCTTGATGTCTCGATGGATCACCTGGTTTGAATGCAGGAACTCTAATGCCTGCAGACACTGCACAGGAAGAAGACCTTCAAGAATCCATTTGTGACGCACACCTGCAGTCGGACGGTCCTCACCTCTCTGCAGACCGCAGCGATCTGAGCTTCATCCATGCAGGTTTCTGTCACCACATCGGTCAGAGAGCCTCCAGCCAGGTACTCCATCACCACCCACAGCTCATCAGCCACCAGGTAGCTGCAGCCACACACACACACACACACACACACACACACACACACACACACACACCATTCATCAGGGCCATTGGCATGTCGTTTCCATGGAGATGACAGCTTCAGTACCAGACTTGCATCTGCTAAACGATGTCTCCAGGACAGACTGGTAACCTTGGTAACCAGTCACACACACTGAACTGGACCAGCGGTTTACGGTTCTGACTCCAGACGAACGAGACACCAGAGTGGTGAGGACTGAAGCAGTGGTCTTCACTCACCTGTCCAGGTAGTTGACGATGTTCGGGTTCTTGTTTTCCCTCATCACCAGGATCTCATTGATGATCAGCTCTTTCTTAGGCTGCTGCTGCAAGTTCATCTGCTTAATGGCAACCTGAGAGAGGACAGAGCTCCGTGTTATACAACATTTTATTGTTGTTATGAGAAGCAGCTCCTCTAAATCCGAGACACGGGAAAGGGTAGAAGGCCTTCTCCGGGTCAGGGAGGAGGTCCTGCCCCACGTGGAGGAGTTTAAGTATCTCAGGGTCTCGTTCACGAGGTCGATCGGTGGGTAGAATGAGCCAGCGGGTCTTCTCCGCGTGTCACAGGCCCGCCCACGTGCTAGCAGATTTTCACATTCCTGAGAAGTGTGTGAACAAAGCCCACCAGGGCAGGAGCCGGACCGACACCATCCTACCCGGGAACGCCTCGGGATTCCCCCGGAGGAGCTGGCCCAGGTGGCTGCGGAGAGGGAAGTCTGGGCTTTCCTGCTCAGGCTGCTGCCCCCGTGACCCGACCCAGACAAGTGGAAGAGAGTGATGGATGGACACCAACCTCCTGTCCTGTAGCGATGTCGACGGCGGTGTAGACGGTACCAGAAGCTCTGAAAACACATCACTTCTGTAAATAGTTTCAACTCATCGCAGTAACCAATCAAATAAATGTACTCTTAGCTTGTGTGAGCAGCACATGCAGCTGCTTCTGCTTATTTGATTACTTTACTAAAACTTTACTAATACTTTACTAAAACTTTACTAAAACTTTACTAATACTTTACTAAAACTTTACTAATACTTTACTAAAACTTTACTAAAACTTTACTAAAACTTTACTAATACTTTACTAAAACTTTACTAATACTTTACTAATACTTTACTAAAACTTTACTAAAACTTTACTAATACTTTACTAAAACTTTACTAATACTTTACTAATACTTTACTAATACTTTACTAATACTTTACTAAAACTTTACTAATACTTTACTAATACTTTACTAATACTTTACTAATACTTTACTAAAACTTTACTAATACTTTACTAATACTTTACTAATACTTTACTAATACTTTACTAAAACTTTACTAATACTTTACTAATACTTTACTAAAACTTTACTAATACTTTACTAATACTTTACTAAAACTTTACTAATACTTTACTAATACTTTACTAATACTTTACTAAAACTAGAAACATCTTCAAGGGATTTTCAGGATTTCCACCAAAATCTTCCAAAATTCGAATGACTTATTATGAAATTATTCTGCAGCTATGGCTCCAAATGAAAACACACTGCAGAGAAGCATGACCTTTAACCTCTCACGACCCTACATGCTCATTAGCATGACATCACAGCTGCATGAAGTGCATGATGGGTACTAACTGTTTGGACAACTGTTAGCGTTATCCTATAGATGAACTCACCCCTGTCCGATCTTCTCAAAGCGGGTATATTTCCTCTTAGGGTCTCCGATGCTGACGATCGTCCCTGTGTGTGTGTGTGTGGGGGGGGGGGGGGGGGGGGACGCAGAAGACAAAGACTAATGAATAAACAACAACAACACAAGACAAACTGTCCTTCAACCAGCTGTGAGGACTAAAAAGGGTCCCATTTAAAACCATTCTTATGTGCCGATGGGGAAAAAGCGTAAAGTAGATTCATCTGAAGAGTTTAAAGAAGAAAAGAAAAATACAAAAGGATGAAAACAAAATTGAAACTCCAGCATCAGTTTAGGAGCTAAGCAGGAAACTCCTTTTGAAAACAACCAATCAGATATGAGAATCAGACAAAGGGGCGGGCCTTGGTCATCCTGCAGTGTCCTGGTTTCACCAGCAGAGGGCAACCGGAGCCCATCTGGACGGCATGATGGTTCAAAACAAAGATTATTTATAAAATACAAAAACATTTGATGGTTTTTTACAGGCGCTTGGAAAAAGTTTCTTATTTTATTGATTTATTTACATTTAGTTACCAGCAGCCTTCCGGAAAGAGAACAGGAAGGGAGAATATTTAGGTTTATTGAAAGGGTTTCAGGGCAAGGCTACATTTTACCAAGACATCAATATTGTCTGAGTCTTAAATCCGCCATAACACGGTTCGAGGCCTCGCAGTTCCACAGATGTGTGTAATGTTGCATGTTTTGTTTTAGATGGAAAGAGGACCAAAGATGGCGGCGCGTGTGGACGCAGCAGGCCGGCGCCCTCGGCTTGGGACACCTACTCTTGTATTTTCTTGTTTTATCTGCACCAACCCAGCCGCTCGAAGGTATCTTTCACTACGGGAGGAGAGTCACAGACAGGCCAGTTTCAACTCAAGTAGGTTGCTCTGTCCTCTCAGTCTGAGGAAGGAGGAAGTTTCACTGGTTGCCGTTTATTTTCAAATGTATTCATTTTATTTTAACTCTTTGCTAAAACTTTTCCACCTCAACCCAATATTCACAGAGCTGGTCAAGTTTCATGTTTGGTTAGGGTTTATTAATTATGATTTTAGGGTTAGGTAAATGAGACCATCGAGTCCAAACTAAATAAACCAAGCCAAACATTTCATTGCTGTTATCTATTTCTTACACTCTTGAACTGCAGCATAAATGTGAGACTATTGCTGCTCAAAGAGGTAAAAAGCCAATACATGGACCCATTATGGATTTTATCACCTGAACTGCAGCAGCGGTTTTAATTATTGCTTAAAAGCACTGAAATCAGCAGCTCAGAGACAGCCAGCCTTCATCCAGCAGCAAGAATAAGCAGGACCCCCACATGCATGTGGCCACAATGTGTTTGTGACATCAGACTTACGGAGTTTCTCCAGGATCTCCTCGTCCGACATCTTCTTCTTCTTGTTTTTGTCTTGTGGGTGGGGCAGAGATGGACCTGGGGTGGGGCTTGCACTGGAGAGGCTGCTGGGGGCCGCTTCCGCAGGGGAAGGGGAAGAAGGGGTGACGGTGGCGGTCAGGGGGGCGATAGGGGAGGTGGCTGCATCTTTTGAGGAAGGAGGGGGGAGGGGCTCGATCACTGAGCGAGTGTAGATCTGGTAACACAAGTTCAACTACATCAGGAAAGCTGGAGTCAAACATTTCCATTAAAACACACTCAAATAAAAATTCATGCTTTCATCTGCATTAAGCCGGGCGGACGCTGTGTGACTTTTTCACTCGTAGCACAGCTTCAGCTCAAACTGTACGACTTCCTCGCAGAGCAGATCTCACGAGTCATGCGCTCACCTGCACGTCTGGTAGCAACACGTCGGCCCTAAAAATATGCTAAAACTAGCAGTTTTTACTCAACACGTCAGACTGTCTTGTTTTGCCTGTTGTCCTTCGGGAGTGCTGCAGGAGGACACACAGGGATTTATGGGGGTTGGATGAGGAAAACGAAATAAAGAAAGTAAATCTGTGTTTTGTGATCAGTTTAATTTGACATGAACACGACAAACACGCTTTCTTCACAATCTTTGTGAGTAAAAAAACGTGTAGAAATTAAAACGAACAGCGTGTGTTATTAGGGAAACAGCGGGCGAGCGGCGTTGATGCAGGATTGCGCGCGCATGCGCCGTGAGCGGTTCTGATACTTTTTGGGTCGCAGCTGCTCGCAGCGCCGCTTCAACAGTGCGATACCCTCACGAGGGACGAGCAAAATATCAAACAGGCCAGAAGTCCGTGCGAGCTCACGACTGCTGATCGGTAGCTGGTCACGTGGAGTTAATCGCCTCTCGTAACCCCCTGTACACTACACGACCGCTCGGCGCTAAGCTCGCCCCGATGTCGTGGATTCTCGCACGAGTGGAAAATCGGCTCAAAAGATTGAAAAAGTCACACAGTGTACGCCCGGCTTTAGGAAGCCTAAGCCACGCCCATTTACTTTTGGTCATTGGGTCTCCAACTGCCCAAAAATAAATGGGAGTCCATTAGCCTATAAAAGTTCTCCAATTGTGTTTTAACTTATGATGTCTGAGAACAAAGGAGTGAATCCCTCATTTCATCAGAACATTTGCAGCGGTTCAATAGGAACGAATGCCTTGGAAGCGGGTAAAAATATATACCCTGCCCCGATTCAAGGAACCATCAGTGACCCACATCACAGCTGAGCTTCAGACGACAGGATCTGGAGACTTACTTCCTGATACGTGGACATCTCTCCTCTGATTGGCTAACAGCAACATGACTCTACCACTGACTCTGTCTGCTCTGCAACATTGATGTTTTATCTCCACCAATAGCACAAGCCTGGAGGAGTTCTGCTGTGTGGTGGAGTTCCTAACGCTAACAGTTAGCTTCTCCTAGCCAAGAGAAAACAGCCTTCCCAGTCGTGAGTCCAGATGGGTGAGTCCAAGAATGTTAGTGACAGGGTGACGTAGATCTGTCAGGATTTTCTATCCTAGAGTTTCACCGTCTGTTTTCTATCAGAAACTAATGCAGGAGACAGGTGTAGGAGACTATTCTCATGTTCAGCCTGCATGAAACACTCAGAGTGACCCGTTAGCATCAGAGATAATCATTTAACGTGTCTTTCCATGTTCCACACCTTTGAACAGGCAGCAAAAGTTAATGTAGCTTTGGTGTGAAAACAGGAAGAGGTCTACAACTGCTCGACTCACCAAAATGATGTCATCAGAGAAAAATGTCCGACTTTAGCGAGCTTCACGTCCTTTCAGGAGCATTAAATGTGGAGAAAACCACCATAAATGTAGCCACGTGGAAAGGAAATGTCCTGTATGTTTATAGCGCCTTCCCCCAAGGCACTTCACAACATAATCATTCACCCATTCACACACTGGTGGTGATGAGCTACGATGTAGCTACAGCTGCCCTGGGGCGCACTGACAGAGGCGAGGCTGCCGAGCACTGGTGCCACCGGTACCTCTGACCACCACCACCATTGAGGACCAATCACAGCCCTGTATGTGTTTGAAACCCATCTAGAGAGCTGTGATTGGCCAGCCAGAATGCTGCTAGAGGCTGCAGAGGTTCCAATGGAGCGTTCCTCGACCAAACTTGCAAAGCCAGAATTTGGTCTATTTCCCGAGGCTAGCATATTGTCTCTTTAAGGCCATCTGTCCACCAGCTGAAGCTCAACAGAAGATGAGTGATGCAACAGGACAACGACCCAAAGCATGGAAGTAAATCAAAAACAGAATGGCTTAAACATATGAAAATGCGCCTTCTGGAGTGACCCGATCAGACTTTAACCTGATTGAGATGCTGCGGCATGACCTCAAGAAAGTGATTCACACCACACAACCCAAAAGAGGAATGGTGAAAATTTACTTCGGACTGTTGTGTAGGTCTGATCTGCACCAACAGGAAGCATTTAGTTGAAGTTATTGCTGCCAAAGGTTCAACCAGTTATTAAATCCGAGGGTTCCAACACTTTTCCCACATGCACTGTGAATGTTAACATGGTGTGGTCAGTAAAAACATGGAAACATGTGTTTTTGTGGTATTAGTGTGATTGTCTACCGTTTAGACTTAGATGAAGATCAGATCACACATATATATGTAATGGCGAGCCAGCCAGGTGTAACGTGAGGAAGTATGGGTTCTGTGCAGGGTCCGAAATTAAATTTTTTACTCACCGGCCAAGTTGGCCGGTAGATGATGAAAATCTACCGGCCAAGCATATTTTTTACCGGCCAAAACTCTAAATGATTTAGATCTACCTAAAGCATGTTATTCTATATTATGTTGATTCCAAACAGAGTGACAAAATAATTAAAACATCGATTAATAAGAAAAACAACTCTTTTGTCATTTTTACTATTTATTTATTTATTTATAGAGATGTTTTTATGAACTCTTTCATTGAAATCTAGTCAGACTCCTTGTTTTCTCTGTCCATGAAGTCTGGCCTCCTGCTTCTGACACCGTCTTTGTGCCAAAGCATTACAGCCTCATGTGGGTCATAGTCCTTGATCTCTGGAGAACACAGCTGCACCATGTGAATATCTGAAAGTGTCAGGGCTAGGGTTGTCACGGTAACCGGTGTAGCGGTAAACCCCGGTAAAAAAGTTGACAATAATAATAACCGTCTTGTTTAAAAAAATATATATATATATATATTATCTCGGTGGATTACCGTGGCTGCGGTGTACGCGCGGTGACCCTTACCAGCCACCGTATCATCTGCTGGAAGTTGCCGGCGGCACATGCGCACTTTGTTGTTTACAACCAAAACTTTCTTTAAGCTAAAGCTGAAATAATGGCCAGAGGAGGAGACGGCAGCGCTCAGGACATTTATTATCCCTCAAAGAAGACAAAGTGGGAAGTACGGGCGTTTTTTGGATATTTGAAGAATGCCGAGGGACAGTTGTCTGTGAAAGGCAGCAACGCTACGTGGCCATCATAATGTAGCCATTGTCTCACGACTCCGCCGTCTCCAGTTCGCCACTTTTCACAAAATCTTCTGGTTGCCACTGGTCCTGGTGGTTTTCCTTCCAGTTCGACGAGTTTTCTTTTGGAAGGCTGGCTGACTCCAGTTAAAAACCGCCACATTTCACCGCTAGTTTTAACACGAAGCTAACTGCTAACTTGATAAACTGATTGAATAGGATAGGTGGAAATGACGTTGGATGCGGCGTTCACGTTTCGCGTACGTTTGTGTATGTTGCATGCAGGCGGGAGGAGTACCAGAAATCCATGGAAGATGACTGATAAACATAACTAATTTGGTGCAAACATTTACTCGCCAGGTGGCAGGTAGAGCTCAAAAATGTACTCGCCAAATGGAGCAATTTACTCGCATTTGGCGAGTGTTAATTTCGGACCCTGGTTCTGTGTCAAAGGTCGTATTTGCCCGGCTGGGTCAAAGCTGGGTCACGCAGCACCTTCACCCACAGATTAAGACCTAAGCCGCCAGCAAGTCTGAAGGAATCCACAACAGCCGAACACCTGCATCTCCAGAAGAAGGACTTCACACACAGCCTAGTCATAATAAAACAGTCTTAAGCTTCTGTATTTTATTAATGTTAAATAATCATTTGATCACTTTGCTCATTATAAATGTATTTTAATCAAATGAATGATTATTATGCTTTGGGTAATCATAATGAACTATAATGAATCAGTATACTTAATTAAATAACGTTTTTGAAGATGTTTAGCGATGACCTTCACACCTGCTCATACAGGTCCGTATCCATAGTAACTTCAAAACACGTTTGCTCTGACGCACAACAAGTTTGCTTTGGGAAGAGAAGTGGTTTCGGTAAGGAGTCAGAACGAGAGTGAGAAGGGAAGAGAGTGGACGTGCGGAACGAACGCCACGAGGAAGAAGCCTGCCGGCTCCTTTTCTCCCTCCACGCTATTTCTGTCAAGCCAGACAGAATAGCTGAAATGCAACCAGCTAACGCAGCCTCGTCCCAGAGTCTTTTGTTTCTGAGTTAATCTAAACTTGAGAAAGCGCATCTGCGAAACGCTTCAGCAACGTGTACCGAGGTCAACCCGGGACTGGACCGTCGCACACCTTCGTCTTCTCTGTCAGCCAAGGTGGCATCTGGAGAAACATCCTCCTGAGGTCCGGATCTAAAAGAGGGTCCCAAGTGTGGTGAGGCAGAACACGACCAGATAGCATTCTGATGCTGTTTTCTAATAAGAACTAAAGTTTAATTGCAAAACATCATTTTTCACTCAGACACCTTCTCTCTCCCTGAAGCAATCTCAGACACCTGCATGCACGCATTCATAACTCCATCATCCTCAATCTTAGCACATCCAACACAAGGTCTATTTGTGCAAGCTTAAAATATCAACTGTTAAAGATTGTCCAACAAGGTTGCCAATGTTGATTATTTTCCTTTGATTGTCATTTCAAATTGTTAGTTTAAATTGAAGAAATAAATCTCTTAAAATTCAAACTTGTCTTTTCATTGAACTGAAACACAGACACACGGATATGATCGTCAGTTTATCGATGAAAACAACCTTTGAGTCTTCTTATCTCTATAACATTTGGTTATTGATTAGTTAAAAATTAATATTCCAGATTATTATGTAGAATGGTTCATCTTTCATAAAAGAGCCAACAACCAATACGCTACACAGGTAATTTCAGCTATTAAACCACCATTTGAAATGACGACGGGTTTGACAGATGACCCTGCCGCTTCACCTGCTGTATCAGTCAGTTGAGTCCAGTGCTGCTCTGGCTTGCACTAACGAACAGTACTTACAGAACCTGAGGAGCCATCTGCCTGCAGCGTGTTCATTTGCACCCACACGTGTGGGGAAATCAGCTGAGGTCAGGAGGGCTTACTCTGTGACGTAGGTGATAAAGCCTGGTTCTACAACTTTGCTCCTCAGTCCGGTCACCCAAAAGTCACCTCTGGTCTCAAGAGGTTTCATCCTCTAGAAATATAAGTAAATAAATAAATAAAATAAATGTTGTGGGTTTCTGAAGATCTGTGACAACTGAGTTCATTACAGTGACAAGCGATTAAATCTGCTAACTGTTGAGATGAATCCAAATATAATTATCTTTATTTTCCATTTCTAGATATATATCTATTATAAAATTATACATGTTTCATTCATTTTAAATTCTGATTTGTTATATTTCTATTTCTACTAATCTTTGATTCGTTTGTGATGCATTCACATCGAGGGTTGGACTACCAACACTGATTAACTTCTTGTGTTTCTTCTTTAATGTATTTTTCATTTTATTAATTCCTTTACATATCTACATCTTTCCATTACATTGCTTACTGATCATGAACTTCTTATGACTTTACTTGATTTGAGTTTAGACTTTGTCAGTTATGAGCCTCTGCTACTTTGCTCTTCCATTTTAAATTCAATATTGCTTCCAAAATTACATATTTTATAGGGTTTTATTTATTTTGTTTGTCTTGGGGATTGTAGCGTTCCAAAGATCAAGTTTTTCATCAAAATGAACAGAAATTAACTTTTAATTTGCAGCCACAAACTGCGTCACACATCCAGGGATTAATTCCATCGGTCTGGCCTCCAAGCAGGAGCAACAAGGATATATGGCTGCAACCGAACAAGGCCATAGTCTCTCTGCTCCAGGTCTCAGAAGAGGAGACTCCTGCACTTTCACTCTGAATGAAGTTCTTCTTCCTTGAACCACAAATGACTTTACAACTTTATAGGTAGAAATAATCAAACGTGTTGAACGAACAAGATGTTTAAATCCCAAAGTGTTTGAATAATCTGTGCTTTAATCAATGATTCATTTCAGACCTTAAACCACACCAGATCAGTGTTTGTCGATTTAACAAGTTAATCATCAGTTTACTCACACGTCATGAATAAGTAACTCTTCCTCCCGCTCATTTTAGAGTATAGCCTGTGTGCATGATTGTTGTTTTAGTTCAGTTTTGTTTCGTCTGTATGATGTGCATGGTTGCTATGTATAATATATACTGTATGCATATTTATTATATTTTTAATGTTATTTAAAAAAAATTTAATGTCTTGAAGTAAAGTTATTCGTAATAATATTAATAATATTAAGGTTTTAACATCCACTTCACCTACATGTGTAAAAACATTTTTACTTCACACTAAGCGTTAACGTCTCTGAATATCTGAGAGAAGGCGTGCTCTCTGAGGTATTTTGGTAATGCCCTGAAACGTGTCAAATCCTGACTAATAAATTTATCAACAATGGAGTTGAAATTACTGGATTTACTTCCTGATCTAGTCAGTTTCAGATGCCTCCTAGTTCAGCCAAACTGGTGAGCAAGCCTTCAAGACCATCCTTTCATTTGACCTCAGGTCAAAACATTTCTCTGCAAGGCTTGCGAGTGATAGCAGACACAATGGCTCTTTTAAGAACCACTCAACACCGTAGACAGACATCTAACCTGCAGACCCTGGTAACATCTCATGGCCAGTGAAAGCTGAATTCAAAGGGAGCTACGACTCTTTGGGTTGTCGTGGTCGTAACGTCCGGAGAACTCACCACTCGAGCTGTCTTTCCTCCAGACTGCCGGTAGTGACACATTCAAGGGTATGGTAGACTCTGCACACCGGCATCAAATGGTTTTATAAATGATCTCTAGCTTATCAAACCATAGAGCCAAGTCGATTTTACAACACAGACTCCACAAACACTAGGGCTGGGGGTACACGATTATTTATACAACGATTATTCTGACGATTATTTTATCGAATAGTCGACTATTCTAATGACTATTTAGACAATTAATCTAATGATTATTTTTCTATTGCACAGTTAATAAAAACCAAAAAATCTCTAATAAATTCCTCAAAAAAAAATGATAAATTGTTACTGTAAGAGAATAAACACTACAGGCCTTCCATTTTGTATAACACTGCTTTTATTGTGTTGGTTGGTTATGTTCTGGTGACGTGTAGAACTTGGGAGTGCAGGCTGCTGCCTGAGAGGTGGTTGGAGACGGAGTGTCTCCATGCTGCTTTGTTTTGGTCACTTATGAGCGTGAGGCGAGTGGTGTTACGACTCTTCCTGGGGAGTTTGGCTCGTGTGCAAAAAGGAAGGGACAACAACGGGATTTAAAAGTTAAAATGATGATCAGGTTTATTTACAACTACAGAAAAACATAAACCTTTCCATCCACAGGTTGGGAATAATAAAACTAATTCTGCCTGTGGGGAATTAAAACAAAGTACAAATAACTAGGGATGTCCCACTGGGCAAAGATTACTGGGTTCTGGACCAAAATAAGGATCTCCAAAGGTCCGAACTCTAAACTGGGCGGTTAAACCAAACTCAGGTGATATTTTACACTAAACCGAAAACCCACAACACTCTAAATGTAATAAAAGGGAGATCTGCACCACAAAAAAGATGAACTCTAAACCAAAACGTAACAGCTTATCCAAACGCAAGAAACTGTTAGCGAAGATGCTAACAGTAGCTTTACCAACATTAAGTTCAAGTTACCAAGTTTAAATAAACCAAAAACACCCAGCAGCAAACAGACCAGCACGCAGGAGAGACTGCTACCACCAAAACAGCTCTCCTAATGTCTGAAAGAAGCTCCTTTATGAAGGGAGAAACGCTCCCGGTGATTTTCTACATCTGCGGTAGAGACGAAGCAGCGCATCTGACCCCGGAAGTTGTTGTCCGTTGCCGGGAGACGAAGGCGGGCAAAACAAGAAAGGAATCTAGTAGTGGACGGACGTTGTTCCGGGTCTTCGGTATTTGGTGGAGATGTTAGTGAAGGCGGAGAAGAGGGTGAACTAAAGGAAAAACAGGCAGATTCCTCCTCTATTTACAAACTCCTGGGGATGCAACAAGTGGGCGTGGTGCGTCGACTACTGGATCTGACATCGACGAATTTTTAGAATCGAGCCGTCAACGTCGTCGAGGCTTCGCTACAGCTCTAACAAACACTACATGTGTATGACACAGGGTCCGCATTTTAAGTGGCTCGCGAGAGATTCAACTGTCTTAAAATAGGTCTATGCTACTTCAACTCCTCTTACCCAGCATCAAGTTTATTCAGCGCAGAGTTTGCTCTCAGTGCAGAGTTTGCTCTCAGTGCAGAGTTTACTCTCAGCGCAGAGTTTGCTCTCAGTGCAGTTTACTCTGAGCGCAGTTTACTCTCAGCGCAGAGTTTGCTCTCAGCGCAGAGTTTACTATCAGCGCAGAGTTTGCTCTCAGCGCAGAGTTTGCTCTCAGCGCAGAGTTTACTCTCAGCGCAGAGTTTACTCTGAGCGCAGAGTTTACTCTGAGCGCAGTTTACTCTCAGCGCAGAGTTTGCTCTCAGCGCAGATTACTTTGAGCTCAGAGTTTACTCTGAGCGCAGAGTTTGCTCTCAGCGCAGAGTTTGCTCTCAGCGCAGAGTTTGCTCTCAGCGCAGAGTTTGCTCTCAGCGCAGAGTTTACTCTCAGCGCAGAGTTTACTCTCAGCGCAGAGTTTACTCTGAGTTTACTCTCAGCGCAGAGTTTGCTCTCAGCGCAGTTTGCTCTCAGCGCAGAGTTTACTCTCAGCGCAGAGTTTACTCTCAGCGCAGAGTTTACTCTCAGCGCAGAGTTTACTCTGAGTTTACTCTCAGCACAGAGTTTACTCTCAGCGCAGAGTTTACTCTCAGCGCAGAGTTTACTCTGAGTTTACTCTCAGCGCAGAGTTTGCTCTCAGCGCAGAGTTTACTCTCAGCGCAGTTTGCTCTCAGCGCAGAGTTTACTCTCAGCGCAGAGTTTACTCTCAGCGCAGAGTTTACTCTCAGCGCAGAGTTTACTCTGAGTTTACTCTCAGCGCAGAGTTTGCTCTCAGCGCAGAGTTTACTCTGAGTTTACTCTCAGCGCAGAGTTTGCTCTCAGCGCAGAGTTTACTCTCAGCGCAGAGTTTGCTCTCAGTGCAGAGTTTACTCTCAGCGCAGAGTTTGCTCTCAGCGCAGAGTTTACTCTCAGTGCAGAGTTTACTCTGAGCGCAGTTTACTCTCAGCGCAGAGTTTGCTCTCAGCGCAGAGTTTGCTCTCAGCGCAGAGTTTGCTCTCAGCGCAGAGTTTACTCTGAGCGCAGAGTTTACTCTGAGCGCAGTCTGCTCTCAGCGCAGAGTTTACTCTCAGCGCAGGTTACTCTGAGTGCAGAGTTTACTCAGCGATTTGCCAACTTTGACGCCCAGAAATGGATTTTAACCACTCAGTAATCTGTTCTCGGCCAATAGATGCACCAACCAACTTCCAGACCGAGACTATTGAACTCCAGTTTAATGACACGCTCCAGTCAGTATGACTCTGGAGTTGCTGCAGTGTTTATCTTTCCTCCCCAACACACTGACCCACAGTGTGGTCAAGCTGCTCAGACGCACGCTCTCCATGTTCTGCAGCACAAACCTATGTGAGCAACTGTTGTCTGTGATGAAGATGAACAGAACAACACAGCACCTTCCTCAGTTCAGATCCCAACCCCACAGGTGCAGGTGTCTGACTGGAACAGGTGAACATCAGAGTGGAGCAAACTGGGCTTGGATTATGTTGGTTTTCATGCACTTTTTCTGCTCCAAACATGGAAGGTTATAGGTGAGACTGCATTTTCATTTAACCCTCCCACTGTCTTTATGGGTGACCCCGCGAGGAAAGTTGACCATTGAGCAGGACTAATGGTTTATCCCTCGAGGTCCACGTGGCAGGGGTGAGGTGGTGCTCACTCCTCAAAGGATAAAAATAAAAAGAAATGCTGAATATATTCACATTTTAAGGAATAAAAACATTTAAAATTTTTGACATAAGTAATGAATATCACTGATGTGTTCTTTATTTAAAATGAATTTGCTCGTGTGTAATGTGGTTATTCCACATTCAGTCTTACTGCAAAAATAAGTTTGTTTCCAAATGAAAAGGTTCAACCGTACAGACCTGTAGATACAACCGTACAGACCTGTAGATACAACCGTACAGACCTGTAGATACAACCGTACAGACCTGTAGATACACCCGTACAGACCTGTAGACACACCCCTACAGACCTGTAGACACACCCGTACAGACCTGTAGACACACCCGTACAGACCTGTAGACACACCCGTACAGACCTGTAGACACACCCGTACAGACCTGTAGATACAACCGTACAGACCTGTAGATACAACCGTACAGACCTGTAGATACAACCGTACAGACCTGTAGATACACCCGTACAGACCTGTAGACACACCCCTACAGACCTGTAGACACACCCGTACAGACCTGTAGACACACCCGTACAGACCTGTAGACACACCCGTACAGACCTGTAGACACACCCGTACAGACCTGTAGACACACCCGTACAGACCTGTAGACACACCCGTACAGACCTGTAGACACACCCGTACAGACCTGTAGACACACCCGTACAGACCTGTAGACACACCCGTACAGACCTGTAGACACACCCGTACAGACCTGTAGACACACCCGTACAGACCTGTAGACACAACCGTACAGACCTGTAGACACAACCGTACAGACCTGTAGACACACCCGTACAGGTCTGTAGACACACCCGTACAGGTCTGTAGACACACCCGTACAGGTCTGTAGACACACCCGTACAGGTCTGTAGACACACCCGTACAGACCTGTAGACACACCCGTACAGGTCTGTAGACACACCCGTACAGGTCTGTAGACACACCCGTACAGGTCTGTAGACACACCCGTACAGGTCTGTAGACACACCCGTACAGGTCTGTAGACACACCCGTACAGGTCTGTAGACACACCCGTACAGGTCTGTAGACACACCCGTACAGGTCTGTAGACACACCCGTACAGGTCTGTAGACACACCCGTACAGGTCTGTAGACACACCCGTACAGGTCTGTAGACACACCCGTACAGGTCTGTAGACACACCCGTACAGGTCTGTAGACACACCCGTACAGGTCTGTAGACACACCCGTACAGGTCTGTAGATACACCCGTACAGGTCTGTAGATACACCCGTACAGGTCTGTAGACACACCCGTACAGGTCTGTAGACACACCCGTACAGGTCTGTAGACACACCCGTACAGGTCTGTAGACACACCCGTACAGGTCTGTAGACACACCCGTACAGGTCTGTAGACACACCCGTACAGGTCTGTAGACACACCCGTACAGGTCTGTAGATACACCCGTACAGGTCTGTAGATACACCCGTACAGGTCTGTAGATACACCCGTACAGGTCTGTAGATACACCCGTACAGGTCTGTAGACACACCCGTACAGGTCTGTAGATACAACCGAACAGATCTGTAGATACAACCGTACAGGTCTGTAGACACACCCGTACAGGTCTGTAGATACACCCGTACAGGTCTGTAGATACAACCAAACAGATCTGTAGATACAACCGTACAGGTCTGTAGATACCCGTACAGGTCTGTAGATACACCCGTACAGGTCTGTAGATACACCCGTACAGGTCTGTAGATACACCCGTACAGGTCTGTAGACACACCCGTACAGGTCTGTAGATACAACCGAACAGATCTGTAGATACAACCGTACAGGTCTGTAGATACAACCGAACAGATCTGTAGATACAACCGTACAGGTCTGTAGATACAACCGTACAGGTCTGTAGACACACCCGTACAGGTCTGTAGATACAACCGAACAGATCTGTAGATACAACCGTACAGGTCTGTAGACACACCCGTACAGGTCTGTAGATACAACCGTACAGGTCTGTAGATACACCCGTACAGGTCTGTAGACACACCCGTACAGGTCTGTAGACACACCCGTACAGGTCTGTAGATAGCGACTTGGTCCCAGTTTTTCATTTCGGCCCAGTGTGAGTTTGAGTTCGACACCCCTGCAATGCGCATACAAAGGAAGTGATAACCACCCAGGAACTAGCACGTACAACGACGGCCTTGCGGGAATGGTTCACCAGAATGATTGACAGTTAAATGGACCAATGGTTCAGATGATCCACCTGGAAAAAAATATCCTCCGCCACACCTTTAAATATAGTTTTTGTTCTTCACTAAATGATACAGGTGTGTGTGTGTGTGTGTGTGTGTGTGTGTGTGTGTGTGTGTGTGTGTGTGTGTGTGTGTGTGTGTGTGTGTGTGTGTGTCTGTGTGTGTCTGTGTGTGTGTGTGTGTATCTTATATTATGGGAGACAAACATCTGGGTAAGTCTTACCGATTTGGTGTGTTCAGGACGGGGGGCAATCACCGGTGGAGGCTGCGCCTCGTCTTCATCTTCTTCCTCGGACACTGTTGCTATGGCAGGTGTCTCCGACACAGCTTTGGAGCTCTGCGTGATGTCACATAGAGAGGAGGCGGAGTCTCAGTGACTTTATGGTTACATGAGCAATCATTAAAACCAGATCCATCCTTCCTTCTTGTTGTCACTGCTGATTCCTAATCTCGTCACAGACGTTCTCCTTCATCTTTTGCTGCTGGGCTTCACCTCCCTCTCCTCCTGCTAGTGCCTGAACTCTAGTCAGCTTGAGCTCCTGATGCCACTCCTCACACAACCTATTCCTCCATCTTTGATTTTCTTCTGCTGCAGAGTTGGCAAAGGAGACCAAGATGCTGATTCACAATGCAGCTCATAACTGCCTCCTTGGTGTTAAGTTTAAGGACATCTGGTTGGCTAATTTTAAAAATCAGTTCTCCAGCACAGAAAGCTGTTATTTGAGCTCCTGAGATGAATCAAAAGCAGAATTAAATCTGTTTTGCCTTTTGGAGATTTTCACCTCATCTCCACTAATGGTATAGGATCTGCTGTAAGGGATCCGAGTTG
Organism: Nothobranchius furzeri; assembly: GCF_043380555.1. Classification (NCBI taxonomy): domain Eukaryota; kingdom Metazoa; phylum Chordata; class Actinopteri; order Cyprinodontiformes; family Nothobranchiidae; genus Nothobranchius; species Nothobranchius furzeri. Next base: position 60,605,812 of record NC_091753.1, on the reverse strand, counting down.
TGGACATTAAAGTGTTTATTATGGTATTTGTTGTTGAGATGGGGGATGTTTGTCACAAAATAAAATAAATGAAATGATTATTATTAGCAGTAAAGCATTCTTGTAATACTTGAGGTCTGAAACCATAAATGAGCCGCAGCACTTAAATTTTAGTCCCGTCATCTCATCCATCCATCCTCGGCTGCTTATCCGGGGTCTGGTCACGGGGCCGGAAGCCAATGCAGGGAGGCCCAGACGTCCTTCTCCCCAGCTTGTAGGGACCTCTGGGTGGATCTCATTCACCCCCGGAGCCTTGCCACTGAGGAGCTTTTCGACAACCTCATTGACCTCAGCACCAGAGATTTGAGAGCCCAACCCAAAGTCCACAAACATTGCTTCCTCACTGGAAGACGTGCCAGTGGGATTGAGTAAGTCTTCTAAGTATTCTGCCCACCGATCCACAACATCTGATTCGAGGTCAGCAGCACACGGTCCCCACTATAAACTGTGTTGGTAGAGCAGTGTGTCGCGGAGGCAGCAGCCTAACCAGAGAGGCCCAGACTTTCCTCTCACCAGCCACTTGGGCTAGTTCCTCCAGGAGAATCCTGAGGCGTTCCCTGGCCAGCTGAGAGACAGTCAATCCAGCATGTCCTGGGTCTTCCTTTAGTCTTCTCCTGGTTGGAATTGCCCGGAAAACCTCACCAAGGAGGAATCCCACCTAGATGCCTGAGCCACCTCAACTGGCTCATCTCTATGAGGAGGAGCAGTGGGTCTACTCCGAATCTGCATCACTGCAGATGCAGCACCAATCCACCTATCGATCTCCACTCCAGCTTTCCCTCACTGGTGAACAAGACCCCGAGATACTTGAACTCCTCCACTTGGGGCAGGACCTCATCTCTGACCCGGAGAAGGCATTCTACCCTTTTCTGACTGTTACGATCTCTGGGTTTTCCCTCCAGCCAGCACCATCAGGATTAGCTCTCTTCCCTCAGAGCTCAGCTGCAAGTCATCTGCAATCACCCAGCTGCAGCATGAAGTCTACCCCTTCAGGAGGAGAAAAAGGGGAGACAGACTGGAGGCTGAGAGAGAGAGGGACTTTTGGCTTAATTTAGGCGCCAGTGGCGACTTGGGTTGGCTGGATTTATTTACAGAGCTGTTTTGTAAAGTGCTCTTCAGTAAGCGGAGTCAGGTGGGGCGCTTTCTTTTGTTACTCTGTCCAGCTCTTATTGTAAGATCCTGAGATTTCTTCCTCCTGGGCAAGGCAAGCTTAAGTTTTGTTTTGAGACAGAGGTAGTAGGTAACTTTAAATAGTAACTCACTTGACAGTCATATTAGTTTGATTTATTTCCTTACAGGTGGTTGTTTTGGTTTCGTCTCCCGTTGGGATGCCTTTTGTTAACAAACCGTTTAAGATGATTGGTTTGGGTCTTGGTCTGTTTGATCCACCTTTTTGTGTTAACCCTCCCACGGTTTCCTAGACCTGGTTGGGGTTGTAACACCGCTAGGGATGGGTACCTTTGACATTTGAATCAATCCGGTACTAATTCCCGGTACCTAGGAATCGATACCGGTACCTAACGGTACCAATTTTCGATACTTTTGAGTGTTTATTATTTTAATTCTCTTTTGTAATTAAATATATTTTTTTTTCAATTTATAACCACATTTGATAAATATCACGATAAATAACATACAACTGTTTGTATTTTAACATCGTCCTTGTAGTTTTATAAGCTGATAATTAAACTGAAGCAAACATCTTTACTGTGAACTAAATTTACTGTGTATCTTCATTCCTTTTGCCGTCTTTTTTCATTTGATTTTTCCTACTGGGAAGTTAGAATTTCCGAGGAGAACACGAACGCACCATTAGCTGATAACAATGGTGGCAATGGAAGCTAACTTATCAAGCTAACGTTATCTTACACAGTTTATTTAGCTGCTGGCGCAGATTAAAACGATGATGCCTCACACTTAGATCGTTGTCGCTGGTTTCATCTTCACCCGTCACATTTAGTAAAGTGAAGCCAAACTTTAGAGCGTGTTCATGTTCTTCTAGTCGAAAATTCAGAGTTCCGAGGAGAAAGCGAATGCACCATTAGCGAAACGTAAGCTAACATATCAAGCTAACGGTATCTTTAACATTTTATTTACCTACCGGAGCAGATTAAGATGAGGATGTCTCACTTAGATCGTTGTCGCTGGTTTCATCATCACCCAGTTACCCATCACATTTAGTGAAGTGGACCCAAGCTTTAGCGTGCGTTCTTTCTACCATGCTGCTCTGTTTACAACTGGCTCGCAGCGACCGACGACATAACGCTCTTGCGCATGCGCAGCTGTCCTGGCAAATTCTCGTTATGAAGGACGGGTAGCGAAACGAGGCACCGTTTGAAATGACGTGAATCGGTGCTCAGTCGGTACTATGGAATTCGGTTGGTACCTTAAAAAGTACCGAATTCGGTACCCATCCCTAACACCGACTCAAGACCATGGTCTCTGATTTAGAGGAGCTGATTCTCATCCCAGCTGATTCACACTCGGCTGTGAACCGCTCCAGTGAGAGCTGGAGATCACGAATAAAGAGGAAATAATCATTTCACGTTGTTTTTGCAAAATCACTCTTCACAAGCCAAAACTACAGTGGGTACCCACCTCCCTACAGCAGTTTCTGCTTGTTAAACAACAACAGACCGCTACAGCTCATAAGCTTGACTCTCCCAGATTCCAGTTAGAATTGAAAAAGCTCCTCGGATGAGAAGCGAAATGTCTTCAAGAAGTCCAGTTGCTTCCATTTGAACCCTTTGGATGACCATGACCTGGATGACCGAGAACCTTCACCAGCACATATTTTAATCATTCTTGAAATCTTTTATACTTTAATTATGTTTTGTTTTTGTGAGGCGCCTCATGATTATATGAAAGATCTTCCTCTTCTTCTAAAAGCGGCTGTTTTATAGTTGATAGTAGTATTTGTTCCCGGTCTGTCATGGCAACAGTATATTTACATGAAACACTTAGCTGTGGTATAAATTATCACCAGTAGGGATGGGTACTGAATTCGGTACTTTTTAAGGCACCGGCCCATTTCCATAGTACCGACTGAGTATCGATTCACATCATATAAAACGGTGCCTCTTGTCGGTACCCGTGCCGGGTGCCGATGCAAGAGCGTAATGTCGTCAGTCACTGTGGGCGAGCTGTAAACAGAGCAGCATAGCAGACAGGAAGCGTTCTGAAGTTTGGGTCCACCTCACTAAATGCGATGGGCTGTTGGGTGATGATGAAACCAGCGACAACGATCTGAGTATGAGGCATCTTAATCTGCTCCAGCAGCCAAATAAACGCTTTAAGATCACGTTAGCTTCATAGTTTAGTTTTTGTTTACATAGCTAATGGTGCCTTCAATTTCTCATCGGAAATTCCAACTTCCGAGTAGGAAAAATAAACAGTTTGAAAACGAACGGCAAAAGGAATGAAGATACACAGTAAAGGTAGTTCACAGCAGAGATGTTTGCTTAAGTGTAATCAGCAGTTTCTAAAACTACAAGGACCCACCATCACACCGTTTCTAAAACTACAAGGACGACCATCACACCATTTCTAAAACTACAAGGACCACCATCACACCATTTCTAAAACTACAAAGACCACCATTACACAGTTTATAAAACTACACGGACCACCATCACACAGTTTATAAACATACAAGGACCACCATCACACAGTTTATAAAACTACAAAGACCACCATTACACAGTTTATAAAACTACACGGACCACCATCACACAGTTTATAAACATACAAGGACCACCATCACACAGTTTATAAACATACAAGGACCACCATCACACAGTTTATAAAACTACAAGGACCACCATCACACAGTTTATAAAACTACAAGGACCACCATCACACAGTTTATAAAACTACACGGACCACCATCACACAGTTTATAAACATACAAGGACCACCATCACACAGTTTATAAACGTACAAGGACCACCATCACACAGTTTATAAAACTACAAGGACCACCATCACACAGTTTATAAAACTACAAGGACCACCATCACACAGTTTATAAAACTACAAGGACCACCATCACATAGTTTCTAAACTACAAAGACCACCATTACAGTTTATAAACGTACAAGCACCACCCTCACACAGTTTATAAACGTACAAGCACCACCATCACACCGTTTATAAACGTACAAGCACCACCATCACACAGTTTATAAACTACAAGGACCACCATCACACAGTTTATAAACGTACAAGGACCACCCTCACACAGTTTATAAACGTACAAGCACCACCCTCACACAGTTTATAAACGTACAAGCACCACCATCACACCGTTTATAAACGTACAAGCACCACCATCACACAGTTTATAAAACTACAAGGACCACCATCACACAGTTTATAAACGTACAAGGACCACCATCACACAGTTTATAAACGTACAAGGACCGTCCACCATCACACAGTTTATAAACGTACAAGGACCACCATCACATAGTTTATAAAACTACAAGGACCACCATCACAGTTTATAAACTACAAGGACCACCATCACACAGTTTATAAACGTACAAGGACCACCATCACACAGTTTATAAACGTACAAGGACCACCATCACATAGTTTATAAAACTACAAGGACCACCATCACAGTTTATAAACTACAAGGACCACCATCACACAGTTTATAAAACTACAAGGACCACCATCACACAGTTTATAAAACTACAAGGACCACCATCACACAGTTTATAAAACTACAAGGACCACCATCACAGTTTATAAACTACAAGGACCACCATCACAGTTTATAATCTACAAGGACCACCATCACAGTTTCTAAACTACAAGGACCACCATCACACAGTTTACAAAACTACAAAGACCACCATAACACAGTTTATAAAACTACAAGGACCACCATCACATAGTTTATAAAACTACAAGGACCACCATCACACAGTTTATAAACGTACAAGGACCACCATCACATAGTTTCTAAACTACAAAGACCACCATCACAGTTTATAAACGTACAAGCACCACCCTCACACAGTTTATAAAACTACAAGGACCACCATCACAGTTTATAAACTACAAGGACCACCATCACAGTTTATAATCTACAAGGACCACCATCATAGTTTCTAAACTACAAGGACCACCATCACACAGTTTACAAAACTACAAAGACCACCATAACACAGTTTATAAAACTACAAGGACCACCATCACATAGTTTATAAAACTACAAGGACCACCATCACACAGTTTATAAACGTACAAGGACCACCATCACATAGTTTCTAAACTACAAAGACCACCATCACAGTTTATAAACGTACAAGCACCACCCTCACACAGTTTATAAAACTACAAGGACCACCATCACACAGTTTATAAATGTACAAGGACCACCATCACACAGTTTATAAACGTACAAGGACCACCATCACACAGTTTATAAACGTACAAGGACCACCATCACACAGTTTATAAACGTACAAGGACCACCATCACACAGTTTATAAACGTACAAGGACCACCATCACACAGTTTATAAACGTACAAGCACCACCATCACACAGTTTATAAAACTACAAGGACCACCATCACACAGTTTATAATCGTACAAGGACCACCATCACACAGTTTATAAACGTACAAGCACCACCCTCACACAGTTTATAAACGTACAAGGACCACCATCACACTGTTTATAAACGTACAAGGACCGTCCACCATCACACAGTTTATAAACGTACAAGGACCGTCCACCATCACACAGTTTATAAACGTACAAGGACCACCATCACATAGTTTATAAAACTACAAGGACCACCATCACAGTTTATAAACTACAAGGACCACCATCACACAGTTTATAAAACTACAAGGACCACCATCACACAGTTTATAAAACTACAAGGACCACCATCACAGTTTATAATCTACAAGGACCACCATCACACAGTTTTTTAACTACAAGGACCACCATCACACAGTTTATTAAACTACAAGGACCACCATCACACAGTTTATAAAACTACAAGGACCACCATCACATTTTATAAACTACAAGGACCACCATCACAGTTTATAATCTACAAGGACCACCATCACACAGTTTCTAAACTACAAGGACCACCATCACACAGTTTACAAAACTACAAAGACCACCATCACACAGTTTATAAAACTACAAGGACCACCATCACATAGTTTCTAAAACTACAAGGACCACCATCACACAGTTTATAAAACTACAAGGACCACCATCACATAGTTTCTAAACTACAAAGACCACCATCACAGTTTATAAACGTACAAGGACCACCCTCACACAGTTTATAAACGTACAAGGACCACCATCACACAGTTTATAAACGTACAAGGACCACCCTCACACAGTTTATAAACGTACAAGGACCACCCTCACACAGTTTATAAACGTACAAGGACCACCCTCACACAGTTTATAAACGTACAAGGACCACCATCACACAGTTTATAAACGTACAAGGACCACCATCACACAGTTTATAAACGTACAAGGACCACCATCACACAGTTTATAAACGTACAAGGACCACCATCACACAGTTTATAAACGTACAAGGACCACCATCACACAGTTTATAAACGTACAAGGACCACCATCACACAGTTTATAAACGTACAAGGACCACCATCACACAGTTTATAAACGACAAGGACCACCATCACACAGTTTATAAACGTACAAGGACCACCATCACACAGTTTATAAACGTACAAGGACCACCATCACACAGTTTATAAATGTACAAGGACCACCATCACACAGTTTATAAACGTACAAGGACCACCATCACACAGTTTATAAACGTACAAGGACCACCATCACACAGTTTATAAACGTACAAGGACCACCATCACACAGTTTATAAACGTACAAGGACCACCATCACACAGTTTATAAACGTACAAGGACCACCATCACACAGTTTATAAACGTACAAGGACCACCATCACACAGTTTATAAACGTACAAGGACCACCATCACACAGTTTATAAACGTACAAGGACCACCATCACACAGTTTATAAACGTACAAGGACCACCATCACACAGTTTATAAAACTACAAGGACCACCATCACACAGTTTATAAACGTACAAGGACCACCATCACACAGTTTATAAACGTACAAGGACCACCATCACACAGTTTATAAACGTACAAGGACCACCATCACACAGTTGGTCCAGAGGAGAAAGGAGAGGAACAGGAGTACCTGAAGTTGGTTTAGTTAGTGAAACACCTCAATACTAAAATCAGGGTTCATACACTTTTTTAGCTATGGTTTTCCATAACTTTTCCAGGTTTTTCATGACCGTACGAACCCTGTAAAATACAAACTGTTGTAGGTATTGAAGTTTGTTTAAGTTTCATCTGTAGTTTATAACACATGGTCTCCTCATCAGATTTATTCCAGAGGGATTAGAAGAGGATTAGGAGTCCATGGAGCTGGCTTTGTTAAAGGTTTTCATGTAGAAGAACTTTGTACAACACTACGATGATAAAATACATTATTTATCATCATATTTATCAAATATGGTTATAAATTGGGAAAATATATATTTCATTAATATAAAAAGGCATTTAAATTATTATTAAACACTCACAAGTATCAGAAATTTGTACCGCTAAGTACCGGTATCGATTTGCAGGTACCGGGATTGGTACCTTATCGACTCAAATGCCAAAGGTACCCATGCCTAATTACCATCAACTGTAAGAAGATGAACCCCACAGAGACGTGATGCGGTCTTACCGTGGTGGTGCTGGAGTTGTACGCATCAGTGTTTTTATCTGCAGGAAAAGAAAAGACGAGCTCGTTTACTTTTATGTCAGGAGTGATTTTACCAACATTTACCAACATTTACCAACATTTACCAACATTTACCAATTTTACCCAACAGTTTCAACAGTTTCAACAGACAAAAAAAATCATGTTATTTGTTGTGATCAGCTTCATAAACCCTGAGCTGTAACGTGGATCCATTCCTCAAACTTGATGTTGAATTCTGTTTGAGGGTTAGGTCCAGCATCTGAGCTGCTGCTGGTTGTAGAAACTAAAATATTTTCTCCTGATGACGAATCGTCAACTCGCCTGTAAAGCTCATGTACTTCTGACAGTTGGCCTTTTCCTTAGAGTCGTAGAACTTCAGAACGTCCAGGACCGCTTGAGGGTTCTTCTTCTGCTCCAGTTTAGTGATGTTGGACGTCTGCAGCAGCCGGGCCCACTGCTCCGGCATCCCCTGTCACAAACACGCACAAATGCACACACATACGGACGCACATGCGCAGTTTACCTTCAGTTAGAAATACGTGTCACATTAAATGTTCCTGTTCTCTTATCTGGCAGGGTCAGTTCTCCAGCCATCCACCGTCAGCTCATGTTTAATCACCCGTTTTTATTTAAAGATTATTTGCATGTGTTTTGTATAGAAGTTAACTGTGACCCAGAACAATAAAAGAAGACAACACAAACACACTCACAGTGAACTCCCCAGTGACAGCATCAAAACCGACGTGGATGGTGTGTTCAAAGTCAGAAGGAAGAGAAATCTCTGGACGCTCCTTCTTCCGATAAGCTACACATAAAAGAAAACATTAAACTAAAGCATCATGTAGTTAAGCCTAAACACTGAGCGTTTATAATAAATGTCATATTGAATTTCTTACGACAGAAAATCCTTTGGTTGATGAGGTTCAAATAAATAATGATCAGGACACAATAAGAACAAGAAAAGATGGTACGGAGCGTTTTGTGTAGCAACAGCCGAGCTGACCAAAGTTCTTCACAGAAAATATCTAGTTTAAAACCAAGAAGGAACAAAGGGCCAAAATGAATGAGACAATAAAAGCAGTAATGAATCACAAGGGTCAGCTTTTACCATCGAACTGACAGGAACCTTTCATTCACGCCAGAGCTGCAAAGCCAAGGTTACACCAGCTGGAGGACCCAGACGCACCTCCTAACCTCCCAAAATAGCACACCTCAACTCTTATGACCGCATCACTTCAGCAGGTGGTTTCACTTACATGTGGATAACCTTTTAGATGCTTTTTCTACTGACTTTTAAATGGTCTTAATTATACGGGTTTTAGCCAACATGTCACTCAGCCAACTCACAACAGAGGGCACACCCTAGACTTGGTTTGTCCACCCGTGTGCTCTGTAGACTTGGCTGACTATGATCATTACTGCGTGTTTTTTACCGACCGGGAGTCCTCTGAGGAGACCGTCAGGAAATTCTGAAGTGCATTTTTTTCCTCCACCTGACTCAATCCTCATATAAACCCTCTGATCTCCATTAAGGTAGCGCGACTCGGGTTGCGAATGACCACAGTCACCAACTCTTGTCATGTATGCCTTTGTCTGTATGTCTGATCTCAGAATTGTGTGTACTGAAACTCTAATTTCCCTCTGGGATGAATAAATTATCTTTGAATTGATTTGAAACATCATCTAACCCCTGAAGAGACTGCAAGTTTTACTGATACCTTAGAAAAAATACCTCCTACTGCTTTCCTTGCCCGTTATTTTATACTGAACGACTAACAGTAGGCTTCAGTCCACATGTGACCATCTGGCTCCACAAAAATGAAAAAGATCCAGCCTGATTCATCGAAGAATGTTGGTTTAAAAGGGATCAGCACTAACTTTTATCGCCTCCTCCTGGCCGGATGAATCGAATCGAGCGGTCTTTCTTCTTCTTGTCGTCTGGGTTTGGTGGGAGGGGCTTGGAGCCATGATTGAGGGGGGTAGGGTCCTTATTGCAGGAACCAATCAGGGTGCTGGTATTTCTCATGGGAGGAGCTGGAGGCTTGTCCTCGACCTCCCCATTATCAGACATCTTCAGACAGGCTGAAGCCAGCTGCTCCTGCACAAAAAGGGGGCGGGGCAAATTAACCAATCACAAATGAAGACTTATCAGGGTAGCTGCACAAAAGCTATCAGAAAGCTGCGTACCTGACTTTCCACGCAAACTCTGCGTTACATAAAGCAAAACTTGACAGAAAAGGGTGGAAACTAAGCAAACATTGGACCTGGAGACCTGAAACCATGTTTAATATGGGATACAGTAACAGACTTAGGCTATTTTCCTACACACACACACACACACACACACACACACACACACACACACACACACACACACACACACACACACACACACACACACACACACACACACACACACACACACACACACACACACACACACACACACACACACACACACACACACACACACACACACACACACACACACACACACACACACAGCTGAGAGACTGGTTCTGCTTCACAAACTTCAGGCTGACCTGATCTGCTAAATGTTCCAATGACCAGAGACCCATGAGTAGGGACTATGTAGGTCAGATCTGCACGAATAACACACACACACACACACACACACACACACACACGAACACTGTCATCGTTAAGATCCTGCTGGAAGCTGGACTCTGGGTGCTCCATGTGAGCTCCGACTGCCACATCACCACAAACTGAATTATTCACTTTGAGCAAAACAGAAAGTGAACTTGGTTAAAAAGACACAGAAACTAAATGTTCCATCAGGTCTTCTCTGAAAATAATCATTTCATACATTCCAGCTCCACTCTGCAGAGCTCATTGGTGTTATTCTGCACTAAACTGAAGCCCTGAGGCCTTTTCTACGGGTTTAAGCACATTAACATCAACCTGACAGGAACCACAACAATTCTTCTTCTCCCCAATAAATGTTTGACATGTTTGCTTGGAATGGATTTGGATCCATTTTCCATCTGAAACAAAACTGAAAATAATTTATGAATATATGCAGGTGTGTTTCCAGCTGATTGGTAATCACGTTTAAATGAGAAATCTTGGCTCACGGTTAGAAATGTAAATCCTGGGACAGACTGGGGTAAAACATCCGGTCGTCTAACTAGCCACCACCAGCACGCATCTTGCCCAAGGACACAAAAGCAGCATTCTCTGGTCGGAGATGGGATTGAACATGCAACCTTTTGATAACTGGACAACCCACTGTACCCACCTCTCTTAGTAATTCTCATCAGAACTCTAGCTGCAGCATTTTGGACAAGCTGAAGACTTTTAACTACATTCTGTGGACTTCCTGAGAGTAATGGATTACAGTAATCCAGTCTTGATGTAATAAATGCATGAACTAGTTTTTCAGCATCACTCCTGGAAAGGATGCTTCTAATCTTAGCAATATTCTGAAGGTGGAAAAAGGAAATCCTACAAACCTGTTTAAAGTGGGATTTGAATGACATGTCCTGGTCAAAGATAACACCAAGGTTCCTTACTTTGTTCTCGGAGACTAAGTTAAGCAACAAGTCAGCCTGAGGAAAAATGTCTCGGGCCTGTTGTGGTTGGGGCAACCAGCACCGGTTCCCCTCGGGCTGTGTTCTCTCCCCTCTGCTCGGTTCCCTGTCCACCAACGGTGGGAGGAGCCGGGCTGCAGTAAAGTGGACACTTACCATAAACATAAACCATGTCGGTGAAAAGCAGGTTTCCCAGACAGCTTCATGGTTCACACAGATGAGGTGCTGGCTCAAGCTAAACCCTTTTAAAGCACATTACAGAGACGCTGAGAGGATGAACAGAAGCCTCGACTCACAACTCTGAGATTAGATCTGATTCAGAGATTTCAGTCAGAGATGCTTTTTTCTCTTAAATATTTAAAGATTTGTTTCATTTTAGAATAAATAACATTTTATTTCAAAAGTAGGAAGAACATTTGCAGGAGGGTGGTTATTGTTTTCCATGGGATGTCGATATTAGAGGAAAATTTATTCAAAATAAACAAGAATGGGTCTAAAATATTACTGGTACTTTTATTATAACTCTGTTGTGGAAATTCAGTTGAAAACTGACAAACTGGTTAAACCTGCACATTTTTATTGAATGACTATGATTATGGCTAAAGTGACAGAGCCACTGTAGAAGGTCCACAGAGCCGGCGTTAACCAGGAACTGGGAGATGGTGTGAAAGCTGTTGCTGTTTAAGTTCAACTCTAACAGACATGTACTTGTACACATGTGTAAGTAACGTTGATGTTGAAAGGCAGGATAAAAATCTTCACCTATTTCTGAACTTCATTTCGTTGCATTGGAAGTTCATGTTGTCCCACATGATCATATCTTCTTCCGGCTCTTGGAGAGTACAGACGCTTTTTTCTTCCTCTCCTCCCCATCTTAACCCAAGGCTCTTTGTCTGTCTCTGGGTGGACGGCGCTTCTGCATTTTTTCTGGAAACTGGAAATTATTAAAAATGGACCTGGTCGGTTGGTCTCTCAACGCGATTGACAACATTTTTCAACGATGAGAACGGGAGAAGGGGCTCCCGGTTGCCCCTCTGGGACAGAGCCCATTGGGTATATCATGGACTCCTGGAAACAGTGGGACCTGATCTGCCTCTCTCAGCTGTCTGTAGAGGACTCTGAAGACGTGTGGATATTCGTGGTGTTGGTGTTGGGATTCCTGCTCTTCGGCCTGAGCGGTTACCTGGCTTACCGGAAAATTAATGAGCTGTCGAGGAATATTGGCTCAATCCCAGTGCTCAGGGATGGATTACACCGCGCGGTGAACGCACTAACTCATATAATTGTCGAGATGAGTCGTAAGCTTGGAACTTTGGCTGAGATTCAGGCTCTGGCACAGAAGGTGGATTCCATCAAGGAGCGAGTTGACAGGACATCACGGTTGGGGATAGATTAATTACACCATTATTGGATCTAGAGGGGTTGGAGACCAACAGCACAAACTTTAAGACAGAGAGGAAATTATCTCTGTCTGTCCCCAAAACAAGTTCTTATCTGAATCTGGTGCCCTTGTGCCTGTGAGGCTGAAGTGAAAACTCCCCCTCAGAAGAAATGTGGAATGCTGCCGTCGCTATGGAAACCCTTTCTCCCTGTCCCAGCCTGGGCGGGACTGTGACCGGTGAAGGCCGTGGAATCGTTTCCAGGAGTCAATGCGCTCTCTAACCCATTATCTCCCTTCCCTGTCCAAACAGAGGTGATGAGCGCTGCCCCATGCGGCTGCACGCACCGAAGTGAGGAGAGTCCCAACCCTACCTCCCCACCTAGTGGACACTTATGTCGTGTAATGTCGGAAGTCTGTTGCATTTCTGTCTGAGGTGTTTTTTTATATAGCAAAGCTATCCTCTCTATTGAAGGTAACTCTGAAGTGCCTTTTTTCCCTCCCCCCCTCCCCCGACTCTATCGTCATATAAACCCTCTTGACCTATTAAAGCCGGGCGTACACTGTGCGACTTTTTCACTCGTAGCGTTCAGCTTCAGCTCAAACTGTACGACTTCCTCGCAGGGCAGATCTAACGAGTCATGTGCTCACACTGTACGTCTGGTAGCAACACGTCGGCCCTAAAAATATGCTAAAACTAGCAGTTTTTACACAACACGTCAGACTTTTTTGTTTTGCCTGTTGTCCTTCGGGAGTGCTGCAGGAGGACACACAGGGATTTATGGGGGTTGGATGAGGAAAACGAAATAAAGAAAGTAAATCTGTGTTTTGTGATCAGTTTAATTTGACATGAACACGACAAACACGCTTTCTTGACAATCTTTGTGAGTAAAAAGAAACGTGTTTGAAATAAAAACGAACAGCGTGTGTTATTAGGGAAATAGCGGGCGAGCGGTGTTGATGCAGGATTGCGCATGCGCCGTGAGCGGTTCTGATACTCTTTGGGTCGCAGCTGCTCGCAGCGCCGCTTCAACAGTGCGATACCCTCACGAGGAACGAGCAAAATATCAAACACGCCAGAAGTCCGTGCGACCTCACGACTGCTGATCGGTAGCTGGTCACGTGGTGTTAATCGCCTCTCGTAACCCCCGTACACTACACGACCGCTCGGCGCAAAACTCGATCTCGTGTGGATCTGGCCAACTTACCGGGCGGACAGATAAGGTTTATTGAACTTTGAAACAACGTCAAACTGAGGCATTCCATCAAAAACGGTTCCAAAATGAAAGTTGACCTGATGTCTTTTCTGGCCATTGTTATGGCTCAGAGCCATTTGGGTTTTTCCCTGTGTGTGTGTGTGTGAGAGGAGATGCAACACCTGGCTCCAATCTCACTAGATTGCCTCCCGGTTAGATTCTCTCAGCTGATCCTGATGACCAGCAGCATAAAAGTCAGCCAGCCCTCAGTTCAGGGAGCAGCAGGCCAGGGAGGTTCTCTCCGGTCTGATGTCTCCTCAGCAGCTTTTGCTTTTGTTAAGTTTTATGTAACAACTTTGGTGGGAGCTTCAAACTCTCCGTGTTGAACCGTTCGCCTTTTTAGGGGTAAAGGGCCCTTCGCTTGCTTTTATTAAGACATCACTCGGAAATTAGAAAATTATGTGATGGTCTTTCGTGGTTTTTGTATTAATTTGGTTAATATGAGAGTTTAGTTGTTACTCGTTTTGCGTTGCTGCTGATGTGTCTTGTTAATCTGTGTTTTGTGTTTATATTCATGTAAATAAATGTTGTTTTGTTACTGTTATCACGAGAACATGCGTCCTCATTGTTACCCCAGGCCCCCTAGACAGCCATTAAAAAAAAAAACTTCCAGCACGTCTCATTTACACGTTTATCAATTAAAATGTGGGCATCTTACTACTATATAACTGCAAAATATATACCGTATTTTCCGGACTATAAGTAGCACATATTTTCATAGTCTGTCCGGTCCTGCGACTTATACTCCGGAACGACTTATACACCAAATTATGTAGGCTATACCGCGCAGCTGCGGGTCAGCTCCGGACCAGGAATGGGTTCCCCTGCCCGCTGGGTAGGTATCGAACACCGCCATCCTCTGCTGGAGACCGTGGCGCGCTGATGCACCCACGTGGTTTATTCTGTTATTGTTACCGGTACTTGTGTTGCAATGTGAAACGCTTGGTCTCAGATTTTGTAAGAAAAATAATAAAAATTTCCCCCCAAAATGTGACTCCGTCTAGTGCGACTTATATATGTTTTTTTCTTCTTCATTATACATTTTATGGCTGGTGCGACTTATACTCCGGAAAATACGGTATATATCATTACTGGAAAAAAATAACATTTCCAAATGCCAATTGAGACACAATCACATCTGTCCCAGGCAGCCTGGAGTCGAACCCGGGACCTCGCCGTGTTGAGCCATTTGTTTGACACGCCTTTTACCTGAAAACCAAAGATGGTGCTAAACCTGGCAAACATTTTAACACTCGATGACAGCTGAAACTACGTCAGTTCAATACTTCAAATCTCAATCATTTAAAATCCGAACTATTATTATGATTACTGCTATTTTAAAGACAAATGGCCAGGGGTGCACGTAAAATATTTTCTAGTTTTTGAAATATTTTTCTATAATTATTGATATTGAGCTATATAAACAAAATTTATCCATCTATCTATCTATATCTATATATATATATTATATACACACACACACACATACGTGACTCAAGGTGGTACTAGGGTTGTCACGGTAACCGGTGTAGCGGTAAACCCCGGTAAAAAAGTTGATAATAATAATAACCGCCTTGTTTTTTAAAAAAAACTATATTATCTCGGTGGATTATCGTGGCTGCGGTGTAGGCGCGGTGACCCTTACCAGCCACCGTATCATCTGCAGAAGTTGCCGGCGGCACATGCGCACTTTGTTGTTTACAACCAAAACTTTCTTGAAGCTAAAGCTGAAATAACGGCCAAAGGAGGAGACGGCAGCGCTCAGGACATTTATTATCCCTCAAAGAAGACAAAGTGGGAAGTACGGGCATGTTTTGGATATTTGAAGAATGCCGAGGGACAGCTGATAGAAGACGGCTATCCTGTTTGCAGCACGTGCAGAAAAAGTGTGTGAAAGGCAGCAACGCTTCAAATCTCATGACACATCTGCGCGACCATCACCCACAACTCTACAGTCAACGCAAGGCAGGCCAGTTGAGCACAGTAATACCATGGTCAGTAAACCATCTACCAGTGGTTTTGGCGCTGTGAGCAGGTGCCAGGTCATGCTGAAAAATGAAATCTTCATCTCCATAAAGCTTTTCAGCAGATGGAAGCATGAAGTGCTCCAACATCTCCTGATAGCTAGCTGCATTGACCCTGCCCTTGATAAAACACAGTGGACCAACACCAGCAGCTGGCATGGCGCCCCAGACCATCACTGATTGTGGGTACTTGACACTGGACTTCAGGCATGTTGGCATTTCCCTCTGCCCAGTCTCTGGCACCTTGATTTCCGAATGACATGCAGAATTTGCTTTCATCTGAAAAAAGTACTTTGGACCACTGAGCAACAGTCCAGTGCTGCTTCTCTGTAGCCCAGGTCAGGCGCTTCTGCCGCTGTTTCTGGTTCAAAGGTGGCTTGACCTGGGGAATGCGGCACCTGTAGCCCATTTCCTGCACACGCCTGTACACGGTGGCTCTGGACGTTTCTACTCCAGACTCAGTCCACTGCTTCCGCAGGTCCCCCAAGGTCTGGAATCGGTCCTTCTCCACAATCTTCCTCAGGGTCCGGTCACCTCTTCTGGTTGTGCAGCGTTTTCTGCCACACTTGTTCCTTCCCACAGACTTCCCACTGAGGTGCCTTGATACAGCACTCTGGGAACAGCCTATTCGTTCAGAAATGTCTTTCTGTGTCTTAGCCTCTTGCTTGAGGGTGTCAATGATGGCCTTCTGGACAGCAGTCAGGTCGGCAGTGTTACCCATAATTGTGGTTTTGAGTAATGAACCACGCTGGGAGTCTTTAAAAGCCTCAGGAATCTTTTGCAGGTGTTTAGAGTTCATTAGTTGATTCAGATGATTAGGTTAATAGCTCGTTTAGAGAACCTTTTCATGATATGCTAATTTTTGAGATAGGAGTTTTGGGTTTTCATGAGCTGTACGCCACAATCATCAATATTAGAAACAATAAAAGGCTTGAACTACTTCAGTTGTGTTTAATGAGTCTAATATATATGAAAGTCTAATGTTTACCAGTACATTACAGACAATAATGAACTTTATCACAATATGCTAATTTTTTAGAAGGACCTGTATATCGACGGAGAGCGAGAGAGCGAGAGAGAGAGAGAGAGAGAGAGCCCAAGACCAAGACCAAGACCAAGGCCTAACATAACCTTGGAGGTTGATGGCTCTGTGTAAGAGCATTGGGATAGATTTTGGAACGGCTCAGGTTCTAACTTCATGACAAAGTTGTAAATAGTTTGTTCCAATCCTTCTTCTCATCTGTGCGACATTCACTCTAACTGATTGGCCTGGCCAGCTCATCTCTCTGGCTGCAGCTTACATTCCCAAGTGAAGGAACCACAAACAATCAGAGAGGGTCCTGCTCTTCACCATCTCTGATTGGTTTAGACCAAGACATGGGTCTGTTGTTGAACAACAGGGAAACTATTTTCAGTGTCAGAGACTTTTTTTTTTTACTTGAAAAGGTCGCAGTCTATAGCCCTGCCACACTGTTGTGACAATGTTTGCTGGGCAGGTTTGTTCCCAAACCATACATGACACCCCCCCCCACCCCCACCCCCAAAAAAATCCTGGAGCCGCCCATGTAAGGTGCTATACAAACGGACCACCTACTGTAATTATCAAGTTACAGAAGTCATCACAAACTGCTGAGCCCTCCGCATGTGACCCATCCCTGCTGCAGCAGCGGCTGCGCTCGGTAACTATTTGGTGGTTGAATACTTAATACTAAATAATAATATCACAATATAATACTAATAGAGTACTTTTTTATTCATCCATTCTTAAACAGCAGCAAAGCTCGGGGAGACGATTTCCACACAGACAGGAGGTATCAGTCGGGTCAGTAAAGTAGTAAACACCATTTTTACCAAATAATTCTGGATTTTCCGCTCTCGCGTTCGGGAGCGGCTCACATGGGCAACAGCTACTGATGGATTAACCAGGAGCATGGACGTAATTTTGGGGGGGGACAGGGGGGACATGTCCCCTCCACTTTTTCCAAAGTCAAGTTTTGACCCCTGCACTTTTTACCATCCAAAAACAATATTACACTATATTAAATTGACACTGGTTGAGCTCTAGGACCAAGCAGAAAACAACCGTTTGTGTTGAAGCCTGTTTCCCATTAGAACATACTGTAAAGATACCCCCCCCCCCCCCGTGTCCCCCCCACTTCTAACGTGAAAATTACGTCCTTGACCAGGAGTCCCCTTTAGAGGTGGGAATGAGAAAACTGGGAGGCGTTCATTCATTTCTACGCCACCTGTGTTAAAACAGCCAACTGACCTGGGAGGGAGCGGGTTCTCCAGCAGCACCCGCGCCGTCTAAAGTCCGCTAAGTGCGCGTTAGTGATGAGCCAGCAGGATACTGGGCATTAACGTAGGAGATAATGGAGTGCTGCCGGTCTATTAGCCACTGAAGCACCGCGCACCGCGCCCGGCTGACTATTGTTGACTAGCGGCTAATTTAGCGGTTCAGAAATAAAGTCAAAAAGGTTACTTACCACTTTTACGGTAGCGGATGTAAATCCCAAAATGTTCCGTTGTTTTCCGTTCCCGGTTCACACCGTCTCACGTATCCAGCAAACTGCTCCCCTCGCGGAACAACCCTGCCTCTCCTGCCGCCCTCCTCGGTGGTTCAGACCGAGACGAACTTCCCGAGCACACAGGCTTATCGAAGCAGAAGTCTCCGCCTCCTCAGACGGGGATCCAGGCACGCTATTGGTCAAGCGTCACTCGTTCCCGTCACTTATTGGCTAAAATGGATGTCTGTTTCAACTCCAGGGTGGGTCCCAGAACGTTCAAATGGTGCGTTCAGTGTCAATGACGAAGTATGAGAATGTTTAACTTCCTAATGGGTTTTGATTACCAGGATTGCATTCAGGTACAACCTTTCACACCAAGATGATCCTTTGAAAATATTGGATAAACTGAGACATGTTTGAGTTAAATACTGCCGCCAATTAGTTAATTTTCTTTAAAAAAATTGAAAACAAATACTATGCATCTATGTAATCAAACTGTGTTTAAAATAACGGTTATTTTTAATAATGTTTAGAGTAAAAATAATATTGAAATAAAAAAAGTTTAATGATATAATACATCTGGTTTAAAAAAATCAATATTTTGGAGTTTATATTCTGGTCGGGTCATACCAAAGACAAAAAAATGGGACCCAATGCCTCCCTGCTTGACACTCAGCTTTAAAGGGTTGGATTGGGGGTTAAACCACCAACTGATGCAGCTCAACGCTTCAGACGGAGATGGGTCAAATGCAGAGAACAAATTTCACCACCCACCAGTGTGTATGACAACTGTTCGGACTTTACTCATTTAGTGTCTTACTATAGGCTGTAAAAATCTAAATACATTACTGCCTATTGAGAAAACACCAAATGTCTGAGAAACAAGTGGATTGAGGCTGCAGCCAGGCCCGGAGTGGCTAATCGGGAGGGTCTGGAGAATTCCCGGTGGGCCGCGCGATGTTTGGGCCGCATGCGGCCGGTGCTCTCGTTTTTGTTTTTTATCATTTTATTTTTATTTTTTGGTGCCGGTGTTCAGTCATGGCACTGAGGCCGCCGGGCTGATCACATACGCTCCTCCCGGCTGTCTCTACCTGCAGGCTGCAGCTCGTTGTTTTTTTCCCCCGTATGCGCCTGTGCGCACCACGTGACCACGCAGTTGACGGAAAGATGGAAAGTAGAAAGAGCAAGGGTGGCGCGGAGAAGGCAAGAATTAAAAAGAGGAAAGCGCTGGAAACAGATGCAGATAAATGTGCAAAAATGAGCACCTTTTTTTTCTCAAACAAGCTCGCGGTCTTTAACTTCAAATGAAGATAAAACGGGTAAGGCAAGTCAAGATGTTAAACTTTATCGGCTGCAAATCACCATTCAAGTTAATTAAGCATCAATAATGAATTATATGGCGTCATGACATAACGTTATGTAATATAATTAACAGTATGATGTGACTGATGCCACCAAACTGCCTTGTAGCCCCTCAGAGTCAAACACAAGATCCAGTAGGCCTAATAAGCACCAGGCAGAAACCCACAGTTCCAGAGCGGGCATGTACAGGTAGGATTACTTATTGAGTCAGTGAACTGAATATTATTAAAATTTATATGATGAAAACTATCCTGGCTCTATATGAAAGTGTTCTAAAATGCTAGATGATTCAGCATTGATCAGAAAGTGTGTAAAAAAGGAAAATGAATGCTGAATTGTGACCATTTTCACACAGTGTGATTTAGTGTCAGAAGAAGAGCCAGGAGCCAGCAGTGAGGGTATTGCTCCTGTTGGGATAGAAAGTGAGCCAACTCATGTGCAAACAAGCAAACATCAGTTTCATTATAATAATTTTAATGTCCAAATAATAGTAGTGACCTGATGTATTTCTGTTAGTAAATGCACAAAGCCCACAACAGATCGCTATTAGAATGAAAGTAAAATGAAACAAGCCTGCATATTTTGCCATAGAAAATATTTTAATTGGTTACAAAAAATGTGTTTTCCATATCAAATGTGCCAAAGCTTTACAGATGATTATTTTAATTGTGTGCAGGTGAGTCTAGGGAAACTGGAAAAAGTGTGAAAGGGAGTGCTGAGTCATTTCATTTTAAAGATTTGAAAATCTCAGAACAGCTGTTTGAACAGAAGGTGGATTGTTATATTGTTAGAGAATGTGTTGTAAAGAACAATGTTGGAGATGTGCACTGATGTTCAAATATGCATTGTAAAGCAACTCTTTCTTGCACTGAATTACAAGGCTTTACCGAGTAGTGTGCTTTTGTAGACTATACATATAAAGTTCTAACATGATTTTAATAATAATTCGTTAAGTGGGCCGGTCTGGGGTCTGAAACTCCAGGGCTGAAAATGTGTCCCACTCCGGCCCTGGCTGCAGCTATCAAACATTATAGTATTTGAATATTTTATCAAATCCTCTGTTGATAAATCGAATATTTTGACATCCATCCATATTCGTCCACTTCTCCAAGGTCAGGTCCAGGGACCAGCAGCCTAAACAGGGAGGCCAAGACTGCCCTCTCCCCGCCACTCGGTCCAGCTCCTCCAGGGGAATCCTACGGCGTTCTCTGGCCATCTCTCCAGGATGGCCTGAGTCTTCCTTTGGGTCTCCTCATGGTTGGATGTGCTCAGAAAACCTCACCAGAGATTACAACACATCCAAAGCAGCGCTGCTAGGATTCTGATGAGTGCCCAAATGCGATGTGTCACCCCCATTTTGAAAGCACTTCATTGGCTCCCAGTCTCAGTCAGATTTGAATGTTTTCTTCTCTCTCATCCGTGCGTTCACGGTCATGCTCCTCCTTATTTGATGGACCTTCCCACCTTGAAATCAAATTCTCCAGTCTGCAACAACAGACTCCTAATCCCCAGAATCAAGCTATGCAGCATGGGTGACCGGGCCTTATCAAGCGCTGCTTTGAGGCTGTGGAGAACCCACCCGTCCACATGGGAGCCCCACAAACTGTCTAGGGCGTGTGATCACATGTGATTATGCATAGCATTCTGGGATGTGCACGGCCATGTTGGAAGCTTGACGCGTGTAATCAAACCGTGAAACAAACGGTACTGTCGCAGAGAAGAAGCGGATTAAGGAAACAGAAAGTTTTAAACAACATTATAAAATCCCCAAAAGGATGCAGAAAACACAGAGAGACGTTACATAACGACGTCGGGGATGGTGTGTGGACTAAATCAGCGTTACAAGTGGTTTTGATCCACATGAAGACCCAAGACCGGAGCACCGATGACATTTTCCTGCTGCTGCAGTTCTGCATAACGGACGTTTTCAGCCATCTTGTTTGTGGTGTGAGCAAATGTAAACACGTCCGGATGAGGTAAACGCGTTATTTGCTGGTTTTTCTAGCAAAACCATCAAAATTATCATCCTACAGAAGAAGTGTAGCAGGAGAAGTTGTGCTGTGTGTCAGCGCGCCCGCATTAGCTCACCGGTATGTATGTATGTGTGTGTGTGTGTGTGTGTGTGTGTGTGTGTGTGTGTGTGTGTGTGTGTGTGTGGTTTTGGCTCCAGGCAGGAAAACGGTGAAAATTTAGCTTGTTTTCCACCTTTATTCTCCTGGTGATCACGTGCCGCCCCACAACGCAGCAATGATCTACTAGAGCTGTGTAATATAAGGATCAACTGAAGCCGCCAGAACGGGACTGAGCGCTGTTACAGTAGTAAGAAGCAACAAGTACAGACTCACACGCCTCCAACAGGGCGGCTGCGTCGGTGATGACATCACGGTCACAAGCCCTGTTGCTTTGAAATGGAAACTTAAGACCCTAACCCTAGAAAAGCCTTTTGCTAAGTACATTTTATAAACTTTATCACAAAAGTATGTACTTTTATCTTCTGTAGGTTCATTCTGTGTATTTAGTCAACTTGCATGAACCATCAGTTAGAGAGACCATCGTTTCAACCGGGGACGCTACACAGTTACCTGTGACTTCAACATGTCAGAAGATGACTTGTTTGAACGCTTATCAGTTTCAGAAAGCCATATTTCACTGTCCTCCGTGAATCCTTTATTATGTGTATCGATGCTTAAGAACCATGTATTTTGTTTATCTTTCTCAAGTGGAATTAACTTCAGGAAAGATTGATGTAATGCACTGGCATCCTTACACACTCGTGTTAACTCCTCAAACTCGAGTCTAACTTGTGAATAATTTTTAACACGTGAGACGTGATGATGCTTTTCATTCTATTTACATGCCTTTTGCAATCGGCTTGTATGGTTTCAATCTTGTTGGTCAGGGCTTTCTCGGTGAGAACGATTGATCTTCTCTCCTTTTCATGTTTCCCAACAACTGATGAAGCTTGTGAAGTGCTCATTCTAATACTTCGGCCCACGGAGCATGCAAAAAATTCATGAACAAAGGCAACAGCAATTCTTATTCTTCGCTGAGCACTCACAGAGCCACACACACGCACACACACATCAAATCCAACAGCAGGGGGCGTTGCACCACAACATCTTCGTGGAAAAGCCAAACAGCGTTCCAAAACAGTCATACAGGTTCCATCCCACGTTAGTCTCCACTTTGTTTGTCAGGCCAGCCGCCTTCATGCATGTGGGCTCCCCTCAGCGTCCAGCAGTTCCTGTGCCGTACAAGTTTTGCTGACAAGTGTTGGCGAGTGTAACCATTGGGTCGCCGAGCAGCTAATTAGGGGATGTGTAGACGCGCCCTAAGAGCATTCCAGTCCAGGTTTTGATTAAGCACCTTTATTTGTTGTTCAAACATATTTCCTTCGATCAGCGTTCACAAGCATCACACAACCAGAAAAAATGAACAGATCCACAAAGTAGAGCTAATAATTCATGCAAAAAATCATCTGAGCGGTCTGCAAAAGTTGACTTCCCCATCGCCTGCTCATTACAACAGCCTTCCCATGCAGGTGCGCAACACGTAAATAACAATCCATAGACACCTCGTGATCCGAGCCCACTCCTATCCATCACAAATATCTAAAGATCAATAATGTTGATAATTCATATTTATATGGAATAGCACATCTTATTGATCATTTACTAAAAGTAACCACTTCCATCATGTTACAAAGGCAGTAATTAGAAAAGTAGCTACTATTTACAAGTAGGTGTAGTACTGGTCAGAGGGGAATTAGTTTATGTTTATGTATTTATGTTTATGTTTATGTATTTAGCAGATGCTTTTGTCCAAAGCGACTTACAAGTGATAATTGGCATGTTGCCCTTGAGGCTAACAACAACAATAACAACAACAACAACATTGACATCAATCATGGAGAGGAGGGAACAAGGAGTGGACGGTAGAGAGGGGACAGGTGCAGGGAGGGTGCTAGTTTAGAAGATGCTCTCTGAAGAGCAGGGTCTTCAGGAGTTTCTTGAAAATAGAAAAGGAAGCTCCTGTTCTGGTAGTGCTTGGAAGGTCATTCCACATTTGTGGAACGATGCATGAGAAGAGTCTGGATGGTCCTGAGCGTGGTGTAGGCACTGCTAGCCGACCATCCTGTGATGACCGGAGCGGCTGGGCCGAGACGTAAGCCTTTGCAAGAGGATTCAGGTAGATGGGAGCCGTACCGTCTCGGACTTTGTATGCTAGTGTTAGCAGTTTGAATTTGATGTGTGCTGCTAGCGGTAGCCAGTGGAGCTCAATGAGCAGAGGGGTGACGTGTGCTCTTTTTGGCTGATTGAAGACCAGACGCGCCGCTGCGTTCTGGACCATTTGAAGAGGTCTCACAGTACAGCCTGGAAGACCAGTTAGAAGGGCGTTGCAGTAATCGAGGCGGGAGATGACAGTAGCTTGCACAAGGAGCTGGGTGGCATGTTGTGTTAGGTATGGTCTGATCTTTCGTATGTTATACAGCGCAAAGCGGCATGAACGAGCAACAGAGGCAACATGATCTTTAAAGGTCATGTGTTCATCAATCACAACACCCAGATTTCGAACTGCCTTTGAAGGAGCCAGAGATAGGAAGTCATTCTGGATTGAGATATTGTGCTGTATGGATGGTTTTGCTGGGATGACAAGTAGTTCAGTTTTAGAGAGGTTGAGTTGGAGATGGTGGGATTTCATCCATTTTGATATGTCAGAGAGACAGTTTGATATTCGTGCAGAAACAGTGTGGTCGTCCGGTGGAAATGACAGATAGAGCTGGGTGTCGTCTGCATAGCAGTGGTAGGAGAAGCCATGTGATCGAATGATCTCACCCAGTGAGGTGGTGTATATGGCAAAGAGAAGAGGTCCTAGTACAGAGCCCTGGGGGACTCCTGTGGCAAGATGGTGCATGGTAGAGGACTGTCCAAGCCAAGATACTCTGAATGATCGTCCTGTGAGGTACGATTCAAACCAGGCGTGTGGTTTCTCTGTGATGCCCATGCTAGAGAGTGGACAAAAGGAAGCCATGGTTGACAGTGTCAAATGCAGCCGATAAGTCGAGCAGGATAAGCACTGAGGATTTGGCAGTCACTCTAGCTTCTTTTAAGGATCCCATCACTGCTAACAGAGCAGTTTCAGTGGAGTGGCCCTTTGTGAACCCAGACTGGTAAGGGTCAAGCAGACAGTTTTGTGAGAGGTATTCTGTGATTTGCTTGAAAGCCACCCTTTCAATGATTTTGGACAGAAAAGGGAGGAGAAAGATAGGTCGGTAGTTCTCCACATGATTTGGAGGAAGAGATGGGTTTTGTTTTTAGCAGCGGTTTAACCTGAGCATGCTTGAGAGAGGTGGGAAATGTACCGGATGTCAGTGAAGCATTGATCACATGTGTGACTGCTGCGGCTACTGTAGGAGCAATAGCTTGGAGCAGCTTAGTCGGAATGGGGTCCAGTGGGCATGTAGTAGGGCGGCTGCACGTGAGAAGCTTGGACACACAGTTCTCAGTGAGAGGGGAGAAAGAGGAAAATGAAGCAGTAGGGCCTGAGATGGTTGGCCTAGAAGGAGTTTGTGGGAGTGAATGTTCAGGAGTGGCCAGTTGAGTAAACTGTTTGCTTATAGCTGCCACTTTGTCAGTGAAGAATGAGGCAAAGGTGTCAGCTGATAGGTTGTTGGTAGGAGGTGGAGACGGAGGGGTGAGCAGAGTTTTGAATGTCAAAAATAGTTTCTGAGAGTCAGTAGAGCTGAGAATTTTGTCAGTGTAGAAAGCTTTCTTTGCATCAGTGATGCTGGCAGATAATGAGGACAGTAATTCATGACATTTCAATTGATCACCAGGATCTCTTGTTTTGCGCCATTTCCATTCCGCAGCTCTAAGATTGGTGATGAGACCCACCACTGTGGTGTCGTCTGCAAACTTCACAATGATGTTGGAGTTTCTCGTGGCCGTGCAGTCGTGGGTGTAGAGTGAGTACAGGAGAGGGCCCAGCGCACACCCCTGCGGTGCACCAGTGTTCAGTGTGACGGGGGATGAGGTGGTGCCGCCCAGTCTGACCACCTGGCGTCTGTCAGACAGAAAGTTCAGGATCCAGCTGCACAGGGAGCTGCTCAGTCCTAGATCCTGCAGTTTCCTGTCCAGCTTCAAGGGAACGATGGTGTTGAATGCTGAGCTGTAATCTACAAACAGCATTCTCACATACGTGTCCCTCTTCTCCAGGTGTGACAGGGCAGCATGGAGTGTCAGGGCTATGGCATCATCAGTGGACCTGTTGTGGCGGTACGCAAACTGTAGAGGGTCCAGTGAATCGGGCAGTGCAGAGCAGATGAAGTCCCTGACCAACTTCTCGAAGCATTTGCTCACGATGGGGGTCAGGGCTACAGGTCGCCAGTCATTCAATGAGGAGATGGTGGAGGATTTGGGTACAGGGACAATGGTGGCCATTTTGAAGCAGGCTGGGACTACAGACAGAGAGAGGGAAAGGTTGAAGATGTGTGTAAACACTCCAGCCAGCTGACCCGCGCATGACCTGAGGACGCTGCCGGGAATCCCGTCCGGACCAGTAGCGTTGCGTGCGTTCACCCTCCTGAAGCACCTCCGCACATCCTCTTCAGACACAGTGTGCGCGCTGACGTCATCCGCGGTGCGCTCACTGTCCGGTCTCATGGAGTTCGCTGTGTCGAATCTGGCATAGAAGGCGTTTAGATCCTCACACAGAGAGGCCGTGGTCTGCGGTGTGCTGGTTCTCCCTCTAAAGTCTGTGATTGTGTTTAGTCCCTGCCACATACTCCGGGGGTTGTCAAGCTGTTGCTCCACGCTGTCTCTGTACTCACGTTTGGCTGCTTTGATCGTCTTCCGGAGTTGGTAATGTGCGTGTTTGTAGTCTGATGTGTTCGCGGAGGCAAAGGAGGTGCTCCGCGCCGCCAGCGCCGTTCGCACAAAAAGATATAGCCATGATGTTCACTTTTGCCTCAGACAGACTTATTGCTGTTTTATGGTGTGGCTGAATCTGCGATCCGCTGTCACGCTGACTGGAATAACAAATGCTGCAACAGGGGTTGTAGTCAGGTTCGGAGTCACTGGCTGGAGCGGACCCGACTTTAATACGTCATCCCAAAGTAGAAGCTAATATCTTAATTTGACCTGGAATGAAAAATGTTATAAAACCTCTTAAAAGTTTTTATCACAGAGAAGGCAGCGCTCACCATTCAGTCTGACGGCACACCGGAGTTTGCGCAGCGTGTGCGCTTATTGAATCTGTGTGTGTGTGTGTGTGTGTGTGTCTGTGTGTGTGTGTGTGTGTGTGTGTGTGTGTGTGTGTGTGTGTGTGTCTGTGTGTGTGTGTGTGTGCGCGCGGCACAGCCGCTCCAGTCACCGCGTCTCGTTATTGGCGCTATTTAAACCAACGTTGTAAAATGACTTCTGTCCAGCCCAGATGTGCTCACTTGTGCACCCGTGAGCCGTGGCTCTGCTGGAACGCGTCTGACCTCTGACAGACGCACTCTGAACTTCAGATCTTCAGCGCGCTGTTAATAGCCTGGATGGGAATCATTTCTTGTTATTTAGTTACATCCACAATGTTCTGTGTGTGAGGTTTACAACGTCAGAACACCTGCATGAGACAGGTGTTAATTACAATCTGCCAGAATGACTCGCCACCTTCAGATTCCTCCAACACCGTTAAAAATGATCAAATACGGAACATATCGGCGTACGCAGGCCAGAGCGCTGAAGCTCGGAGCATTGTTATTATGAAGCTAGGGCACATGTGGAGGACACACACACACACACACACATACACACACACACACACACACACATACACACACACACACACGCAAGCAAAATATACTTGTTTTCAATTACATTTATTGGGCCCACTTACTTTTTCTTAGGCCCACCCACAAATGAGTTTCTACACTAATGGTGACATATGACAGACTTCTCTGAGCTCCGCAGCCATTACACTTTTCACCTCGTGCACCCCCTAGCGGCAGCTCGCGCACCCCCAGGGGTGCGCATACCACACTTTGGGAATCCCTGCGTAGATCACTAACAAATTGTGGTGTGTTGGTGGTTAAGGACCTCCAAGTGGAACCTCTGGTTTAACTGGCATAGTACGAATGAATATCATCCACAAATGCTACAGCGAATGCTTTGGCCAGCATGGGCTGACTTTGTTTGACCAACGCTTGTGTCTGAGGCTCCTGAGCCTGCTGTTCAGGCATTGCCGAGGTGTCACCAGCTTAAGAGAGACGCTCCTCAATGAACCTCAGTAATGGTTAAAGTGCTGGAACGACTGATGCATCTGCATCCCAGGAGGCACAATGAAATGTGTGGCCACCTCGTGCTCAGAGCAGTACACAGGCATAGCCAGGGCCAGATTAACACTTTGTTGTACCCTGGGCAACAATATTCAAGGGCCCCATCATCACGACCCAAGGATCACCATAATGTGGTCACATACAGAATATTGTACTGTAATATGCAGTAAATATACTCAATACTTGAATGCCTGACATCACGTAACCCGCTCAGGGTAACCTTTGACCCACCTCGTGTGGACTGACCAATGAGGAGAGGGTCTTAACTTGAGGCCCTCTCTTCATTGGTCAGTCTGCATGAGACTGACTCTCAACTGACATTCAGTCGTAGGCAGCGAAGCGTCTCTGTGCAGCAAAAAAGCCCGGGTGGACAGTTTGTTTAATGTAGGGTGATCATATTTCCATTTCCAAACAAGAGGACAGGGGATCTGTGCCTATGACGTCACACTATGGCAACGCCACACAAACCATGTTGGGACCCATTTTGTTGTAAGAATTAAATTAATATCAGATTCTGCCAATAAAAGGGCTTTAAAACAATTTATATGTAAATATTTAGCATATTTACTGCAAAATCTCATTTTTCTACTTTAGTGCAGCAACAAGGTTTTATTAATAATAAATTATAATACCTTTTGTTTTACTACAGCATCGGTACGCTTCCTGTGCACAGATTATTAAGAATGCTTGTTTCAGCTGTGAGATTAGACGATAGGATCAATGAAAAAATAAGTTGTCACACACTCCATGGAAACTTTCAGAGAATCCACAAATTGCAGAGGTCACCACTGGCCACTAGGGTGTGCTGCGATCAAGCCTCGAGGGAAAAAGGTGTATTCAGGGATGTGCCTGAAGTCAGGGCTGTTGCTAGCTATTTTGGTGCCCTAAGCTTATGTCTAATACCCCTTGTCATCTGCCCCCCCCCACACACACACACACACACACATACAGAAAAAACAACACAATGACACAGTATGTGCGAGCGCTTCGCCTTAAATTCTCTTAAATTCTCTTGTATGCACAAACTGCTTATTATTTTCCAAAAAGTAGGATTGATATTTAGTGTGCGTGCGTGTGTGTGTGGTGGTGTGTGTGTGTGTGTGTGTGGGGGGGGGGGGTCATTTTGCCTTGGCCCTCAAAATGTCTTGAAACGGCCCTGGGTGTGTGACTGAGTTTTGAAGGTGATCTGAATTGTATCAGATGTATAAATATTACATGTGTATAACTTATTGTTTTTTACTGGTAAAAACGTGTAGTGGAGATAAATCTACCTACATTTTACTTTGTTTTCTTGTTTTTATTGAACTATTTCCTGTCCTGTCTGTCTCTCATCTTCCTGCATCTCCTCTAAACTCTCCAGAAAATCTGCTGCCTGGATTCTTACCCCGGGTTTCCACGGGAGGCGTCAGCAGCACGTTACTGCAGCAGCACGTCTAGCTGCTGCTTGGCCCTTCCCACAAGACGCGAAGCAGCAGGAGAGCAGCTGTCACCGACCGAGCACGAAGTCTCACGAGTGACTTCGTCAGTAAACACAACAACAAGCAGGAGAAAACTACAACATGGCTCCAAAATGTTTGTGTTTTTATGTTCTGTCCGTTTTATAATCGCCAATACGGACCTGAAAAACAAAGGAGACCGCTAACTAGGTGATAACTTCTCACGGGGCCGCAGTTAGTAACTTTTTTTAAAGTAAAGCAACCGGAAGGCAGTACGTTCTTTATTCTGAAAATCTCGAGAGCTTCTCGCCATTTCCGCGTCCGATTTCCTGTCTTTCCTTCCCCAAAAATGTCGAACTTGACCCGTTTCAGAGGCGTCGCGCGTAGAAAATAGAACCGGCGCGTAAAGGCCGCGACATGCTGCTCCTGAGACGCGTCCGACTCGCGCTGCTGACGGCTCCGGTGGAAAAGGTTCTGTTGACCACAGCGGTTCCTATCAGCAGCTATGACGTGCTGCTGCAGTAACGTGCTGCTGACGGCTGCTGTGGAAAGCCGGGGTTACTTTTTCACCTCATCAGTTACTTCTGAGCAGATCAAAGATCTCCTGACCGCAAAGCGGAGAGCGCGTTTCGATGCTGCGTCAGTGAGGTGACATCACCGCAGCACAGGTGATGAGCTCCGCAGTAGCAGAGCGCTTCAGGCACAAATAAGACAGAAAGTAGAGAACATGTGCGGACATGAACCATCGTGTGCTAATTATAGTTTTTTGGTTGCGCCACTTTGAGAATTGACCGTGCGCTGGAAGCAGCTGCCTGGAGCGCTGCGCTCTCTGCTCAGAAGAGTCCATAAATGATGTAATGTAGAAAACTTTTTTTCCGGCTCCCCTGGATGTGTAGGATATCTAACTCCCCCATAATTCGATCTCTGCTCCTGGATGAAAAGCCGGACATCAGTACAAGAAGACCCCCCCCCGACAGAGAGTGAAAAGTGGACATGTCCGGGGAAAACAGGACGTACAGTCACACTAGTTTAATATAAAGCGGGAGATTACAGATACAGTATTTTGCTCGTGCCCTTGATGCCCTGGGCCCTTTAGAGTTCGTGGGCCCTGGGCAATTGCCCATGCCCATATGGTTAATCCGGCCTTGGGCATTGCTGCGTTGTTTGGGCACCCTGGCCTCCCTGCTGGATTACTCACCCCAGCGTCTTTGGAAAAAGGTTAAGCTTATGTCTAATAGCCCTTGTCATCTGCCAAGTTGGGTCACTCAGTTGGCATCCTTTGATTTTGAGATCAATTACAGCTCAGGAAGGGGCAACAGAAATGCTGATGTGTTGTTCGACTGTGTGGTGCTCGACCATCATCCGGTTCCTCCTCTGCTGGTTTAACAGATGATCGGTGAGCAGCTCCTCTCTCTCCCCGTCAGGCTGAGTGAATGGCCTTCATTTGATGAGACGACTCAGGTCCTGATTTGGGGCTAATAAACTAGAATTGTGTGTGTGTGTGTGTGTGTGTGTGTGTGTGTCACTTCCGCACCACGTGAGCTACCGGGAGGATGGATGGATCCGTCGCCCACCGGTCCGGGAGAGGAGGCAGAGCAGCATCGGTGAGCCCCAGCCTCAGGACCGGAGATCCGCCGACATGGATGCGGACTTGGCGGTGTCCATGTCGGTGCTCGTGCTGATCGTGTTGCTGAGCCACGTGACCCTCTGGTTGCTGCTCCGGACCGCCGCTGTCGCGGACACCGGCTACGCGGTGGAGCTCGCGTGCACCTTCCAGCTGTGCTGCTGCTCGCACGAGCTAAGGCTGCTTTCCGAGGTGGGAGGGATCCACCCTCACCTCGCGCGCACTTTGACGTACCTGGCGTCAGTGGTCCATGGGCTCACTTTCAGGGGGGGCATCGGTAACCCCTGCGGCTTGATCGAGCGCGTGTACCACGCGAGACTCTCAGGTGGCTGCGCACTGCGGCGGATTGCGTGCCAGTTCGCCGCTGCCATCCTGGCACGTGCGGTCTTACCGGTGGTGTGGTGTCTGGGGCTGTCGGGACTGCACGTGCGACAGAAGATGCTCGGTTTCCGGTGCATCAGCCAAGTGCACACCACCCTGCTGGAGGCCACCGCGGCGGAGCTCGCGTGCGCTTTTGCGGTTCAGACTGTGGTCACGCACACGCAGGCTTTGCAGGAGAAATACCGCGTGCACGCTGTAGCGGCCATCATCACCACGGTGGCTGCCGCAGGTACGGTGGGGCTGCTGTTACCTAGGCTACAGGAGGTGTTTCTGTAGCAACAGCTGTTGGTTTATGGAGTAACCAGAACATTTAGGAATAAACTAGTGACCTCACTAAAACTTTCATTCAAGCTCCCAAACAGCAACTTTTCTGCTTTTCGAACTTTTGTTGTTGCTGCAAAGCATTGTGGGTGATTCTGCTGAGAGGGGTATGTTGCAGGTAAAAGCCTGGTAATGTGTGTGCGTGTGCGTGCGTGCGTGTGTGTGTGTGTGTGTGTGTGTGTGTGTGTGTGTGTGTGTGTGTGTGTGTTTAGGTGGCAGCGTGACAGGAGCCGTGTCCAACCCCGCCTTGGCCTTCTCCACCCAGTTCCTCTGCAGTGGAACCTCCTTTCTGGAGAACTGTGTGGTGTTCTGGCTCGGCCCGGTTCTGGGTAGGAGAGACTTCAGTTCTTTTCTGATTCCTACAGTAGGAATAAACTTGTAACTTGTAACAAACTCGAAGCGGTCATCAAAACACGAAGCATGACATGGAGTTATCCTCGTGGGTCAATAAGAGAAAGCAGCAGCTCGCTTTAAAAAGCTTTTATCTTCACTTGTGAAAGTCACGTTGTTTTCTATGTAATCAAAAGGAAGCTGAAAGGAAGGACAAAGGAAAATGTGTAACGGGAGGAAAACAGACCAAAATAGAAAGAAGAAAGGCAAAAGCACAGGAGCGCTGACAGGAAGGAGAACGCACTCAAAGGGAGAGACAGACCGGAAACTAGAGGAGGACTAATAAAGATGGAAAGTAACTCGTGTCAGAAGGGGAGAGTTTCACAAATCCAGTTAAAGGTAAGATTGTTGAAAACTGAGTGAAAGGGGGCCGTGTCTGTGTTCGCCTTGGGCCCCCAAATTGCTAAATCCGCCCCTGCTCCCACTGATGAGTTGTACCTCTGAAAGGCTCGGGTGTTAGGGTTAGCCTAGCCCAAGAGAGTAAAGGCGAGTCTCCAGGTTAATAGTTGATGTTCACCTGATTGTCCTAATAACTGAACATAATAATCAAAGCTCATGTTGACTCTGGCGGTTCTACCTTCCATCTGAGCCCACACGGGCCTAAACCAGGAGAAGTCGCTGACGAACATGAAGCATACAAGATAAAGCAGCAAACCACGCTGCCTTACAGGGATCACCTATTTAAACTCTCCTGTTCTGGTCCATGCAGGTACGCTGGCCTCGGTGCTGCTGTCTGATCAACTCAGCCAGGTGTTCTCACCTGCAGCACAGTCTCTTTACCTGCCACTGCAACCCAAGAAGAGGACGTGAGCGTGGCGTTCCACCCAGAGCCATCAGCTGCTCCAACAGGCTGTTGATGACATCATCATGGGGATTTTCCAGCTGCAGCACAAACAGTCCATCGAACTCTGATCTACGTCTGTCTGGATCCTGTAGGACTTATTTGTTTCTATTTTTATTCTCGTGACTTTCAAATATTTTCTTCTATTTCCAATCCAATCCAATTTTATTTATAAAGCGCATTCACAAGGCATTACAACCAAACAAGGCGCTGTACACTAAAAATGTTGGTTAATTAAACCGGCGTTATACAAACATGTCGAACACAGATAAAAGATAAAAAGGAAATACAACAAAATTCCCAAAAATAACAGCTAAAAATCATTAAGACACAGGGTGAAGTAAAAATAGGAAAAACATTTTACAAAGAACCTCAATAATACGGAAGTCGATAATTGTAAAGTCCATTTTTAAACAGTGCAGATGTCAGTGAGGTTCATAATTATGTTGTATAAGCTAGGTTGAAGTAGTGAGTTTTCAGGCGTGATTTAAAAATGCTAGCTGTTGGTGCTAGCCTCACTAACAGTGGTAATGCGTTCCACAGCTTCGGTGCACAGACAGAGAAAGCCCTCTCTCCACGGCTTTTTAAACGTGCATTGGGAACAGCTAGGAGGAGCTTATCTTCAGACCTGAGAGCACGCGGCGGGTTGTAGTAATGGACAAGTTCACACAGATATGGAGGAGCTTGATGGTTCAAGGATTTGTAAGTGAGAAGCAAAATTTTGAAGTTTATCCTGAACTGCACGGGCAACCAGTGGAGAGCATCCATCTTCAGAGCCTGGTCCATTTTTACTCCAAGGTTGGAGATTACAGAGGATACATTAGGTGAGAGATAGCTGAGGTCAGGTTGATGAGTAGCCGTGGTACTGTAAGGACTGAAAACGATTAAGTCAGTTTTGGAGTCAATAAGATGGAGGAAGTTGTCAGCTAGCCATTGCTTGACCTCAAGGATACAATCAGACAGAACTTTCATTGATTGAGTTGGCTTAAATGAAAAGTAGATTTGACAGTCGTCAGCGTAAAGATGGTATGAGACAGCGTGCTTTCTGAAAATGGCTCCTAAGGGCGGTATATAGAGGTTGAACAGTAACGGGCTGAGAATTGAACCTTGTGGGACACCCCAACGTAGAGGCTGTGACTCGGATGAACAGCCGTCCAACATGACCCTAGCAGACCTGTTACAAAAGTATGACCTAAACCAATCCAGGGCAGTGCCTGAAATGCCAGCCCAAGTGTGAAGTCTTGTGATCAAAATGTCATGATCGATCGTGTCGAATGCTGCAGATGGGTTTGGGTTACCCCTTTAAAACAATAAACCCAAGTCTGGCATAAAGGTCTTTCAATCCAGATTATTTTATGTGTTAAAAACACGACTGAAGGAACAAAGGGCTGCATAGAGAACAGCCTGGGAGCTAAAACCCTGAAGACAGGAAACAATCCTTACACAGCGTCTCAAGGTAGACATCACGAGGCGCGCGACTACAAAATGATACATAAAGAGATTTAAAATATGTTGATGTGATAAAAAATAATAATATAAGGAAAGGTGGAGCAAGGAGAGGGAGGTGATGACGGTCCCACCTGAGCCTGAACAGGTGAGTTTAAAGGAGACCACTGAGTCCACTGATCTCAGGCTCAGGGGGAGAGAGGTCCAGAGTCTGGGGGCCGCAGCAGCAGATGATCTGTCACCTTTGACCTTTAGCCTGGTGCTGCACACTGGACCTCAGGGACCTGCTGGGGGTGTAGGGACTAAGAAGATCACCAATGTAAGATGGTGCTTGTCCATGTAAGGCCCTATAGACCAGAACCAGGATCTTGCACCACATGCAGATGATGTAACTCGTGCCTCTAGAGTCTCACCGTTGTAGACTGAAGTCGGATTTTACGGGTGAAATATTTGCAGAACAACTTCTCTACGATTATGCTACCTACAGCTTCTGCCAGCTTTGATTGGCTGTTAAATCTGGACCTGTGCTGCTGCTGAGGTCATGACCCTCAGATGTGATTCCCAATCATTGGTCTACTGCTGCTCTTTTACATCACACCTGCGTATTTAACATGGCCTGAGTAAATACTAGTGAGCTGCTGTTGGCTCACAGCTGGTTTCCCTCTTTCCTGTTCACTCTCTCTCTTTCTTAACATTTTTAATCACAATTGTCTATTTTTGCTCATTTTAAATATATTTTTAAACATTTTCTAAATTCTTTTTTATATTTTTACATGTTTTGTTCTTGTGAAGCGCCTCGTGGTTTTTATCTTGAGAGGCGCTATAGAAACGATATTTTCTTCTTCTACCCTTTACTGATTTGCCTGTTTGAGGTCAAAGGTCAGATGTTCACCTTCAGGATTCAAAGGGTTCAAATGAAGCAACTGGACTTTGGTTTCTTGAAGACGTTTCGCTTCTCATCCGAGGAGTAACAAACTGTAAAGCACCTTGGGGGGTTCCAGGGCTCTAGAAGGCCCGATAAATACAGGCCAGTGACATGGAGCATCCGTCTGTGTGGGTTTTTCACCCACTGGTCCTGAATGTCCATCTGAACGCACACAGACCAGTATCTGCATCTGGACTCGCATCACCCCCGATGCACAAGCTGTCAGTCATCAGCACTTTACACCATCGGGCCGAGAACGTTCCCACAAAGACTGAAGGAAAACACAAGCTCTCCAGAACTTCAGATACCCGACCTGGGCCTTTGTCAAATCTAGTCCGGAAAAGCATCCAAAGCAGCAACCAGCAAAGAAAAGGACAACCACCATCCCACACGTGGCAGGAGTCCCAGAGAAACCTAGAAGAATCTTCTCCAAACACGACATCCCAGTAAACTTTAACCCAACAACACCCTCAGACAGAACCTGGTCCACCCAGAACCCAAACAGAAGCTCGGTGGTGTGGTTTATGCAGTCCAGTGTAGCGAGGACTGTCCAGATGTTTCCATCGGGGAAACTAAACAACAACTACACACGAGCATGGCACGACACAGGAGAGCCACCTCTTCAGGTCAGGACTCTGCGGTCCACCTGCACCTGAAGCACAAGGACACATGCTGGACAGAGAAGAGAGATGGAGAGAGAGGAGTAAAAGAAGCCATCTATGTCAAACGTGAAAAACCCACTTAAATAGGGGCGGGGCTTAGATTTCACCTTTCTAGTACCTATAATGCAGCTTGGATCCCATTCCTGAGCAGCTTCAGTCTAGCTCACACCTTCCTGTGTCTAGTCAGCACAACGACTTCCTCTCAGTAGATGCTAATGACTCATCATGGGATGGAGAGGAGGGGTATTCAGAGTAGTTTCTGCTGGTTTAATAACAGACAGCTGCAGCTTATGAGCGCGACTCTCCCATATTCCAGTCAGGACTGACAAAGCTCCTCAGATGAGAAGTGAATTGTCTTGGGCGACGGTGAAACAGGAGTCAGGTGCTCGCCCCTTAATCAGAAGGTTGCAGGTTCGAGCCCCGATAGATATAGATTGAGAGGGATGATAGAAAATGAGAGAAATGAGTGTGTCCTACCGCACAATAGCTGCATCCAGGCACGAGTCTGGTAAACAGTGGAGATGTTGCAGAAGAGCACCATGCAGGCGATGCAGCTGAGGATCAGCACCATGGACAGCAGCACGAACGCCGAGGCCACTTTGAAGCCTCCAGACAGGACGGAGCTGAAGTCGGCGAAGCAGCCAGCGCAGTGGTTCCTGGCTGCCGGCTCTGGGCTCCTCACTCACGCAGGAGTGGAAGAGGCCGAAGTAGCCGGTCCGCGTCGTTCGCCGATCCAGCAGGGTTGGACGAACACCATATTGACGATGGCCCACATCACCCTGATGGCTCGGGAGTTGTGCGTGTAAATGTCATGGTAGATCTTGGAGGCTTCTTGGGAAGGCAACATGTTTGGTGTAGTTTCTTCTCCTCTTTGGAGCTATCCCTGCGTCTGACTCACTTCAACAGTCATGGACAAAACGCCGCTCTGCTGGGCCACACACCTAACCTCCATCACCTGCTGCTGCTGGTGGTCGGAGGGACCGGTGGCACCTGCGCTCAGCAGCCTCGCCTGTCAGGGCGCCCCAGGGCAGCTGTGGCTACATCGTAGCTCATCACCACCAGTGTGTGAATGAGTGAATGACTGACTGTGATGTAAAGCTCCTTGGGGGGTTCCAGGACTCTAGAAGGCGCTATATTAAACACAGGCCATTTACCATTCATGAAACCAAAGAAGTCCAGCTGCCTTCATTTGAACCCTTTTGGATAACCGGGACCGGGCCGGCCGAGAACCTCCACCAGCACGCTGCTCAGAACCCTGACCCAGACCCAGAATGGTTCTGAACCAGCTGTAAACATGCTTATTTCAGCTTTTCTAACACACTGCTGCCAGCACCTAGTGGATGAGGCAGGAACTGCAGTTTTAGCCACTTCCTTGCTGGCTTCCTAAACTCCCAGGATTGGTGGGGGGGGTCTGTGTGGGACTGACTCCAGATGGAACGACACGCCCACCCTGGTGGATGGTTTGGGTTAGTGAAGGTCAAACAGCTGAATGTGACGTTCAGCCCATCAGGAACGAGGTGGTGCTAGCTTCTTCAGGCTCGACATATCAACTATTTAAGGAGATCCAACAGTCCGTTCATGAAATACAAAACAATCTTGTTTATTGACACTTTTACAAACACGTTCCTCCAGCAGGAACCACTAAGTTGGTCTTTAGAGCAACAGCATCACATGGATCGGGGAGGTGGAGATTAGAGCTGCTGTCCTCGTTAATCCCACCGCTGCTTCCTCTGGCTGGACGAGATCCGTCTGCAGGAAGTTAAATCATAACCGTCATGACAGGTGACTTCAGATCCCACCTGCACCGGGCCTCGCAGTGACACGTGGTGGGCATGACTCCAAACGTCAAACATGGACCTGAAAGGTGCTGGAGGTGATGAACTCACCAGTGATCCACATCTGCATCCTCAAACTGCCCCGCCTCCATCGCTGCAGCATCCACCTCCATCCCATCTGGGACAACACACACACACACACACACACACACACACACACACACACACACACACACACACGTTAGTGTTCACACACAGCGCCGCTGATCCGAGCAGCAGAAACCGTTACTCCTGCCCCTTCACGGGGACCCCAGGTGCTGAACAACGACAACACAGTAAAAGGCTGAAATTCAACATTTAAAACATTAAAACACGAGAGCAACAGCTAAGAACCAGAACCAGAACCAGACCCGAGATGGACCTTCAGCCTGGCTCTACACGAGCGCAGCGATGGGGACCGTTTCATTTCTGGGGGGTCTTGGTTCCAAAGCCGAGGAACCAGAACCTCTAAGGCACGATCACCTCTGGACTTGGGCTGTGGCTGCAGAACCACTGGGAGGTCGCTCTGACCCGAACGTGGCGATCATGCAGAAACATAGCGGGTCAGCAGTGAGGCTATAGGTGGGCTTGTTCCAGACAGAGACCGGATCTTAGGACAGGGGTTCACTGGTAACCAGTCCAGAGCAGCAGCTTTCTGGAGCAGCTGCAGCCGGGTCAGTAAGGACCGGCTCAGGCCAGCAAGCAGAGACCTGGAGGTCATAAACGCCTCGGCCACAGTTCCCAACTCCTGCGGTAAAAACCGCACGAACAACAGAATCCACCTGCAGAGTCTGGCTGAACACCCAGGTGTGTGTCCCGGACTCGTCGCTGCGGAGACAGGTCCGGTCCATGGAGCTGCTGGTCATCGCAGGTAAAAGCACCGCTTCAGAGGTCAGACGGGTTTCTTTTACGGATGCTTCAGTAAAAACAAACGCGACGGTGGCGGAGGACCGAGTCCCCGCAGCAGAACCGGAGGGTTGCAGGTCCAAGTCCTGCTCAGTCCATCAGCTGTGGTGTCCTTGGGCAAGACACTTGACCCCGCTGTTGGGGGCACCTGTGTACGGAAAAGTGAGACCCTCTAGGGAGGCCCCGCCTTTCTCTTATCTGATTGGCTGGAAGGGCTCTGCTACAACTGACGTCCTCCTGCCACCAGCAGACCCGCGTTCCAGGGTCAGTACCGGACCAGAACTGGGTTACAGGCCAGGGTCAGTACCGGACCAGAACTGGGTTACAGGCCAGGGTCAGTACCGGACCAGAACTGGGTTACAGGCCAGGGTCAGTACCGGACCAGAACTGGGTTACAGGCCAGGGTCAGTACCGGACCAGAACTGGGTTACAGGCCAGGGTCAGTACCGGACCAGAACTGGGTTACACGCCAGGGTCAGTACCGGACCAGAACTGGGTTACAGGCCAGGGTCAGTACCGGACCAGAACTGGGTTACAGGCCAGGGTCAGTACCGGACCAGAACTGGGTTACACGCCAGGGTCAGTACCGGACCAGAACTGGGTTACACGCCAGGGTCAGTACCGGACCAGAACTGGGTTACAGGCCAGGGTCAGTACCGGACCAGGCAACTTTTTCAGACCTCTTCCTCAGAAGTCCGACTGGGACAAGGTGATACTACGGACTGATTGGGTTCGGGTGAGCGGGAAACGAGAGAGCGGTGTGTGTCCTCTGAGCAGCCAACATCTCTGCACAGAGCTCTCGCCACAGCTGCTCAATGGGAGGAGAGCAGACAGCGTGTGTGTGTGTGTGTGTGTGTGTGTGTGTGTGTGTGTGTGTGTGTGTGTGTGTGTTTTATGAGGTACTGGTCCTTCCAGTGAGCTTTGCAGATGTGGGAAAATGTCATCAGGCAGTAATCGTTGTTAAATTCATAATTATTCTGGGAGAGAGACCAACTCTTATCTGCCCCTGGGAGCCCCGTAATGCATAGCGTCATTTCAACATGGGGGTGTCCGCGACACGGTTTACATGCAGGTAGCGGCGCTGCGGCTGCTTTATATAGCGACTCGTTGCGTTCTCCCTCAACCCAAATCCTCGGATCACGCATTTTAGCTAAAACGCTAACGTTAGCTTGCCTTGCGTTGACTGTAGAGTTGTGGGTGATGGTCACGCAGATGTGTCATGAGATTGAAGCGTTGCTGCCTTTCACAGACACTTTTTCTGCACGTGCTGCAAACAGGATAGCCGTCTTCTATCAGCTGTCCCTCGGCATTCTTCATATATCCAAAACATGCCCGTACTTCCCACTTTGTCTTCTTTGAGGGATAATAAATGTCCTGAGCGCTGCCGTCTCCTCCTTTGACCATTATTCCAGCTTTAGCTTCAAGAAAGTTTTGGTTGTAAACAACAAAGTGCGCATGTGCCGCCGGCAACTTCAGCAGATGGTACGGTGGCTGGTAAGGGTCACCGCGCCTACGCCGCAGCCACGGTAATCCACCGAGATGATATAGTTTTTTTAAAAACAAGACGGTTATTATTATTATCAACTTTTTTACCGGGGTTTACCGCTACACCGGTTACCATGACAACCCTAGTCCAAATTTTAGAAACGTTCCATAAAGATTATGAATGTGATGTCATCACGTGACGGCGCGCCGAGAGAACAATGGCGGCTCACGCCTGTTAACAGAGAAAACGACGCGCTTTCTGGTGGAAATAGCTGCCAGCCTTCCCCAGATGCCGCCACTAGCACCAAAGTACCCGTGGGGGTGGTAGAACCCTAGAGGGTACTATATAAATAAAGCATTTACCAAAGTAAAACAGCTGAATAATGAACTTTCCTTCAGTTTTAAATGACATTCATCTAAATCATCACCTCAAATAAACTTGTTTTTACCCTAAACGCACGAGCAGACCGCTGTAAGCCGCACCTGTAGAGCACCCTCCCACACATGAACCCTTTCTGATGATTGGCTGTTTTCTACTTCAACTCTTATGATGATGCTTCCATCTGGGATCTTCTACTAGTCACAAAAGGACTTCTAATAAGAATCCATCAGAAAAATGAAAGCTGACAAACCATCGAACTCCGCCTTGGTTTCTTCGGTTCTGACTCCAGCCATGTGGTACTGCTGAGCCACGGACTGGGCCAGCATCCCCTCCAGCCTCTCCAGCGTGGCTTGACCCTCTTGTGTCAGCGCCGATAAACCCTCGTCACACGTGTAGAAGGTGGGTATGTCGGCGTGGCCGTGCTCTAACCGGGTACAGAAACAGCAGCAGTGGGTAAACAGTTTATATTTTCAGAGTGTGTGTAAGATCTGGATGTTCACCTGCTTCTGCAGATGTCAGGTCCACGAGGAGAAAAACCAAACGTGTCCAGAGAAAAAGAACAGAATGAGTTGAGGGTTGAATATCGTGAGTCGTTCCTAATGGCAGTTACCCACCGGCCTCCTCCACGTCGTACTCCTCCCCCTCAAAGTCGTTATCAGATTCGTCGTCTTCTGGGTCCGGGTGCAGGGCCTGGCACTCGCACATGGCTGAGAACATGGACTCCACTGTGAGGAGAACCAAGGACCAGGGTTAGGGCACGTTCCTTTTTACCAGCCACCATCACAGCTGGCTCCAGATGTTGTCAAGCACCTTGGGGGGTTGTAGACCCCAAGATGGCGCCGTACAACTGCAGACCATTTAGTTTTGCCCAGTTAACTTCCAGCTGAGCTCTCGTTCTTCTGCTGTGCAGGGGTGTAATATATATTTAGCCACCAGAGGGCACAAGAGGGCCACCATCAAAACCACAGAAGCGCTCCTTTAACTAAACATATAAAAATGTTTTTTAACTTTGTGCATCACAATAAAATAACATTACATGTCGTTAATAAAATACCCGAGTCCTAAAACTGCGTGACAAGTTACGGATTGTTGACGATGGTCACAGCAGCTGGAGCACAACTAGATTCGTACCCTTTAGTCCGGCACCTATGCACCAGAAACCTGCGACCAGAGGGCAGAAGCACAAAGCGGCTCTGCAGGGGGTGCAGAAGCAATCCTCTTCACCTGGCTCATACACTGGTCTGTGGCCTAGCAAGCAGACGACCTGGCCACTTAACCATCTCATCAAGTGATGACTTGTTTCAGATTTGCTTAGTCAAACCATGACAACAATAGGAGTGGTAAAGCATGGTCATTATGGTCCTATCGTCTCCTTGAGCAGTGACCAGGAGCTCACGTCATTGATCGGTTTAGGAATAGGGACAACTGCATCCTTCCACATTCTGGGCACCTTTTGTAGCCCTAAAGGTTCATGAAACAAATGGCACAAGCTAGGACCTAGTTCATGTGGGTCCGCGACCACTTGTATTTTATTGATTTTAAGTGTCGTAAGGACCTTCCTCATGTCCTGCAACCCCGTGTCTGCTTAAGGGAACCCCAGGCGTTCCCTCTCTGTGCTAAAGTCCATACAACCAAAGCAGCATCAGCAGGTTCCTCATCAGAGGTCAGACGGTACTGTGGACCTCTTTTCCTTGACCAGCAACAACTTTCATGCTTGTCGAAGCTGAACCTCGTTTGTCTGCTGCCATCTTATTTTATTTATTTATTTACTTGAATGAGTTTTCTTTAAACAACAACTTCAAATTGAGCTTTAGAAACTAAATACCGTAAATCCTCTAATATTAGCCTGTATTTAATTAACTGCCGGGTCTAATATTTTGGCCGGTGTCGGAGTCGGCGGAGGTGAATAATGGCCGGTCTCTTATTGTGGCCGGGTGGAATGTGGTAACAAGCAAGTACGGGGGGCGGTTGTGTCATCCGTCTCACTTCTGATTTGCCAGTGATAGACCGCGAGGGTAACTTTAACCGTGCGGAGACGAAGAGGAGGCGAAAATTTGATATCAAGTTCAAAGAGAACGTGCTGATTATGCTGCAGAACACTCTGGGGAGCAGTAGCAGGGGTTGTATGAACTAGTCACTAGTCGACTTCACCGCTCTATAGTGACTTGTTATGCCTGTCATCGACTAGTCGCTGTCACGTGATAAGGACCGGCAAGATGCAGCCCTCGGAAAAGACAGCAGCCTGCTGTCAGCAGGTGACAAGCTCCTGCGCGTCGGGAGGCAACGCGCTGTGCCAGAGCGTCGGTACCGACACCCGCCGTAAAACGGACATTTAACCAAATTGTGACCTTTACCCTCTTGCAATTTAACCTTCCCCTCACCCCCATCCTAACCTTAACCAGCGTGCGCATGCAAAGCTCTGATTGTTGACGCGCTCCAGACATCTGCGTCCTGAGCACGGCCACAGTAACATTATCAAATCAGGTGTCGCCACCTCAAAAACTAATTTAACACGCGATCGTTCATGTTGGCTCATTTCCTTTTAGGTTTTCTGTCTTTTATTCTTTTATTTGTGCCTGATGCGTTTCGCTGCTGTGGATCGGGGCGCATCACCTGTTTTGTCCTCGGTGACGGACCTCACCGATGAGGCCGGCGAGCACTCCGCTGTTTTAGCGGTCAGTAGATCTTTTAGAACTGCAGTTCAAAGGTAACTCATGAGGTGAATATATATGAACCCAGGTAGCAGTTTCTCTTTAGGATTGAGAGGAGATGCAGGAAGATAATAAACAGGCAGGACAGAAAAATAGTCAAATAAAAACAAGTTAGTTTTGTACCTGCTGGTTGCAACAAACAGACACCATTGAAGGTAATCAGAAGTGAGGAACAGAAAATGAAATAATTATTTTAATGTTTAGAGCAGCAGGAACTCCGAGAGGCTGCAGGCGCATCAGTGAGTTTGCTGCCGCTGCGCAGGGGGAGGGGGGGGGGGGCTGAAGCAGAAACTACCGTTGTTAAAAGAAATGCGTTTAACTTTGAAAATGTGGGCGCATTTTTAATCGTCAAAAACTCCAGCGAACCATTAGTTCATTTTGCTCAAATAGAAATAGAGGCCTGCCTCTAATTCTGGTCCTCCTTCCAATAAAGGCCTGGAGCTTGATGAGCTTGAGTCAAATACAGGCCCGGGCCTGTATTAGAGGATTTACGGTAAACAGGATCTTTCATGGATGTAAATTCAAAGAGTCTGAGTACCCGGCCCGGAGGGTTACCCGGGTCCCACCTTGGAGCCAGGCCTGGGGTTGGGGCCCATGAGCGAGCGCCTGGTGGCCGGGCTTTCGCCCATGGGGCCCGGCCGGGCCCAACCCGAACCGGATACATGGGCTCATCCAACTGTGGACCCACCACCCGCAGGAGGAACATGAAGGGTCCGGTGCAATGTGGATCGGGTGGCAGACCAAGGCGGGAGCCTTGGCGGTCCGATCCCCGGACAAGAATACTGGTTTTTGGGACATGGAACGTCACCTCGCTGGCAGGGAAGGAGCAGGAGCTTACGGCAGAGGTTGAGCGGTACCGGCTAGATATAGTCGGACTCACCTCGACACATAGCATTGGCTCTGGAACCCAAGTCCTTGAGAGGGGTTGGATACTCTCCT
This sequence comes from Nothobranchius furzeri, assembly GCF_043380555.1. Lineage (NCBI taxonomy): Eukaryota > Metazoa > Chordata > Actinopteri > Cyprinodontiformes > Nothobranchiidae > Nothobranchius > Nothobranchius furzeri. The sequence goes on along the minus strand of NC_091753.1, from coordinate 60,561,301 downwards.
TTGCTGGAGTTGCTCCAGGTGAGAGGTGGAGGGCTGGGGTTGGCTTTTTGTTAGCCCCAAGACTCTCTGCCTGTGTGTTGGGGTTTACCCCGGGGGACGAGAGGGTAGCTTCCCTGCGCCTTCGGGTCGGGAAACGGGTCCTGACTGTTTGTGCTTATGGGCCAAATGTCAGTTCAGAGTACCCACCCTTTTTGGAGTCCCTGGGACGTGTGCTAGATAGTGCTCCATCAGGGGACTCCATTGTCCTGCTGGGGGACTTCAATGCTCACGTGGGCAATGACAGCATGACCTGGAGGGGTGCGATTGGGAGGAACGGCCCGCCTGATCTGAACTCAAGTGGTGTTTCGTTATTGGACTTCTGTGCAAGCCGCAGTTTGGCCATAACGAACACCATGTTCGAACATAAGGATGCCCATCGGTACACTTGGTACCAGGGCAGCCTAGGTCACAGGTCGATGACAGACTTTGTAGTTGTATCATATGACCTGCGGCCGTATGTTTTGGACACCCGAGTGAAGAGAGGAGCGGAGCTGTCAACTGATCCCCACCTGGTGGTGAGTTGGATCAGATGGCAGAGGAAAATGCCGCGTAGACCTGGCAGACCCAAACGCATAGTGAGGGTCTGCTGGGAACGCCTGGCAGAAGAACCTGTTAAGACGGTCTTCAACTCCCACCTCCGGCAGAGCTTTGACCGCGTCCCGAGAGCAGTGGGGGACATTGACTCCGAGTGGGCCTTGTTCCACTCTGCGATTGTTGAGGCGGCTGTTGCTAGCTGTGGTCGCAAGGTGGCCGGTGCCAGTCGTGGTGGCAACCCCTGTACCCGCTGGTGGACACCAGAGGTTCGGGGAGCCGTCAGGCGGAAGGAGGAGGCCTACAGGGCGTGGCTGGTCTGTGGGTCTCCGGAGGCAGCAGACAGGTACCGGATAGCCAAACGGGGTGCAGCAGTGGCAGTTGCCGAAGCAAAATCTCGGGCGTGGGAGGAGTTTGGTGAGGCCATGGAGAAAGACCATCTATCGGCTCCAAAGAGGTTCTGGCAAACTGTCCGGCGCCTCAGGATAGGAAGGCAGCAACTCACTCACACTGTTTACAGTGGGGATGGGGAGCTGCTGACGTCAATGGGGCTATAGTCGGGTGGTGGAAGGAATACTTTGAGGAGCTCCTCAAACCCACCTATGCGCATTCCGAGGAAGAACCAGAGCCGGGAGACCTGGGGATGGACTGTCCAATCTCGGGGGCAGAAGTTGCTGAGGTAGTCAAACAACTACACAGCGGCGGAGCCCCGGGGGCGAATGAGGTTTGTCCTGGGTATCTCAAGGCTATGGATGTTGTAGGGCTGTCATGGTTGATACGTCTCTGCAACATTGCGTGGTCATCGGGGGCAGTTCCTGTGGAGTGGCAGACCGGGGTGGTGGTCCCCATCTTTAAGAAGGGTGACCTGAGGGTGTGTTCCAACTATAGGGGGATCACACTCCTCAGCCTCCCTGGAAAGGTCTACTCCAAGGTACTGGAGAGGAGGGTCCGATCGATAGTTGAATCTCAGATTGAGGAGGAGCAATGTGGTTTTCGTCCTGGCCGTGGAACTGTGGACCAGCTCTATACCCTTGCAAGGGTGATGGAGGGGGCATAGGAGTTTGCTCAACCAATCCACAAGAGTTTTGTGGATTTGGAGAAGGCTTATGACCGTGTCCCCAGGGGCACCCTGTGGGGGACGCTCCAGGAGTATGGGGTGGGTGGCTTTCTGTTAAGGGCCATTCAGTCCCTTTACCAGAGGAGCGTGAGTTTGGTCCACATAGCCGGTGGTAAGCCGGACCTGTTCCCGGTGAGGGTTGGACTCCGCCAGGGCTGCCCTTTGTCACCGGTTCTGTTCATTACCTTTATGGACAGAATTTCTAGGTGCAGCCGTGGTGTGGAGTGTGTCGAGTTTGGTGGCAGGAAAATCTCGTCTCTGCTTTTTGCGGATGATGTGGTCCTCCTAGCTTCATCCAGCTCTGACCTTCAGCTCTTGCTGGGTAGGTTCGCGGCCGAGTGGGATGAGGATCAGCACCTCCAAATCTGAGACCATGGTTCTCGACCGGAAAAGGGCGGCTTGCCAACTCCGGGTCGGGGGAGAGGTCCTACCTCAAGTGGAGGAGTTTAAGTATCTCGGGGTCTTGTTCACGAGTGAGGGTAGGAGGGATCGGGAGATCGACAGGCGGATTGGTTCAGCATCTGCAGTGATGCGGACGCTGAGCCGATCTGTTGTGGTGAAGAGGGAGCTGAGCCAGAAAGCCAGGCTCTCAATTTACCGGTCGATCTACGTCCCAATCCTCACCTATGGTCATGAGCTTTGGGTAATGACCGAAAGAACGAGATCGCAGATCCAAGCGGCCGAAATGAGTTTCCTCCGTAGGGTGGCCGGGCTCAGCCTTAGAGATAGGGTGAGGAGCTCGGACATTCGGGAGGGACTCGAAGTAGAACCGCTGCTCCTCCAGATCGAAAGGAGCCAGTTGAGGTGGTTTGGGCATCTGGTCAGGATGCCTCCTGGACATCTCCCTAGGGAGGTGTTTCGGGCATGTCCTGCCGGCAGGAGGCCCCCGGGTTGACCCAGGACACGTTGGAGAGGTTACGTCTCCAATCTGGTCCGGGAACGCCTTGGGGTCCTGCCGTAGGAGCTGGTGGACAAGGCCGGGGAGAGGACGGTCTGGAGCTCCCTAGTTGGGATGCTGCCCCCGCGATCCGGACCCGGATAAGCGGAGGAAGACTATGACGAAACTAAATAAATGACAGATGAAACAAGATAAATAAACATGTTTGGACTGGTGTGTTGTTTGTTTGAACCCATTTGTCTCGTTTCAGAAGTTCTGCTGCTGAAAACACTAAAACATTAAGAATCCTCAACTTACAACAAACATGTTGGACGTTCATTTATATTTGCTGATAATAACATTATTATTATTATCTAGGGCTGGGATGATAAACAAATCAATTAATCGTACGATAGATTAATTCATTTCCTCAGCCTCAATATATCAACGTAAAGCAATGTACAACTCTATTATTATTATTATTATTATTATTATTATTATTATTTATTGTCCTTAATGAAGTGTAGTTTGGTTGTTGACACTGGATGGGCCGTTGTATTTGTTGTTTTGGAGAGAGAGGGTCCATTTTATTGTTTTTAGTGCAGAGAACAGAGTGAAAGTCCTTTTTTATTTATTTATTTAGAAGTCGTAGACATTCTGATGTTAAATAAAGGTTTAATTGGAGCATTTTAATGGGTTTACTTGCATTATTAAGACATATTAACATTACACAAGTGATTAATTTGGTCTAAAAAATGTCAATAATATTATCATCAATAATTTGTTGGACAATATATACTCCAGCAAAAGTTGTTATCGTCCCAGGTCTATGATTATCTATGTCAAACATGAGAAACCCACTTTAAATAGGGGCGGGGCTTAGATTTCACCTGTCCAGTACCTATAATGCAGCTTTGGATCTCATTCCTAAGCAGCTTCAGTCTAGCTCACACCTTCCTGCATCTAGTCAGCACAACGACTCATCAGGGGATGGAGAGGAGGGATACTCAGAGTAGTTTCTGCTCGTTAAACAACAACAGACAGCTGCAGCTTATGAGCTTGACTCTCCCATATTCCAGTCAGAACTGACAAAGCTCCTCGGATGAGAAGTGAAACGTCTTCAAGAAACCAAAGAAGTCCAACTGCCTTTATCTGAACCCTTTTGGACACCATGACCTGGAGGACTGAGAACCTTCACCAGCTTATCGCTGGAAGAAAGATTTAGATGATTCTTTTTGTATGATGCTGTGTTTGTTGTTTGGTAGAGGGACGCATCAACGGCTCGTATTAAACCCGGTTAAAGTGGTAAAAAGAAGCCCGTCCTTGTTTCTGTTGGGGTGTTTGCTTTAAGCAAGACGGTTCGTAGCTGAACATCAGCTACCGGGGTTCTCTTTAAGGTGTTTGAGTAGGAAACTGAATGAATTTGCTCCCAGCCAGAGGTCACATGATCCATTAATGCTGTCACTTTCGTTTTCCTTAAACATCCATTCTTTATGGACAAGGACTTTATTTTAATGTTTAATTTGCTGTTTTTCTTTGTTTTAAGGTGGATCACTACTGAATCAGAATCAGAATGACTGTTTAACTACATTATGTGATCCTTGGATGATTGCTGGCTGTGCAGCGCTTTGTTCAGCTCGCATGCTGTTTAAAGGTTGAACATGTAACACGGACACTGGCGAACTCTGGTGTTCAGAGGTGGTACTGCAACAACAGAACTAATTCTCCAGCTGCTGGGATGTTGGGTCACTGCAGACCATTCGTACAGGGTAAGGACTCGTTTCTACTAACGAGTTTATTTTACATCAGTATTTACCGTCAGAACATCTCATGGGCTCAGAATCAGCTGCTCACTTTACACAGTCCCAGCCTGCCTTGCTGAGAAGGTGTTAGTGTAGCAGTGCCCTCTAGTGGCTGGTTGGTGTAAACATAAAGCTTTTAAAGGTGAAACTGTACATTGAGTCTGCACCCCTCTGAAAGCCCTGTGGAGGTATTATAGCTTTTTATTAAAATGTTCTATATTCTAACTTTAAATGGGATATATCGTAGAAAATGGTATGGTATTCTTTTTTACTTAATACTTAGTCCACACAAGCTGATCAGAGGTCCCCAGTAGCATAAACAGTGCTATTAAACCATTTCACTGAAAGCAGGAACCTTTAACCTGCTGCAGCAGCTCCGCATGGACCTGAGCTGGTCACCTGACGTCTCTAGGGAGCGTGCTGAAGAGGTTCTGGACCTTAAGACAGACTCACAGGTGTTTAGATGTGGTCCTGGGTTAGGGTTAGGATGTGAAGCAGGTGCTGGTGAACGAGCACTACTTCAGCCGAAGTTGTAACATCAGAAAACATTTCTCCAACAGTAACAATCAGAAGTCTACCTGCCTCTCTGAAAGGTACAAGGTTTCTCCACATTGTGCTCTTGTGCACAATGTGGAGTGGGCCACGCGCTCCGAGCTTCTCCTCAGCACGCCGCTTACTCACACCATCAGCGGCAAGATGAGGAGAAAGAGTGAGATAGTGCTCAGATGGAGATCTTTTCCCTCTGAGATTGTTGTTTGTGCGTAAAATGTAAAATATTTGCACACCCGCACGAGTCATTAAGTTACGCACTGCCCAACAAAAACGAGACAAATCGCCACATGTGAAAACAAGCATAACGGCTCAGCCTATCACCAATGGTCGAATATTTCACCCAACCCTAGCTGGAGGTGGAGCTTAAACTTTTAAGTGAAACAATAAAATCTAGAATGAGGTGGAAAAGTGCATTTATGTCAGTAAACTAGCTCAGACTGAGAAACCATCTACAGGCTCAGGAACCCTCTGCAGGTGTTGTGGATACATCAGCGTGACACTTGGAGTGTAACCACCTACAGGGCTGTACGCTAACATCTTTAACTTATAGCACTGGTGCTATGAAGGTCGTAGGTCGTGATGCACCGCCTAAAAAGTTTGTTACAATCTCAAAAAACAAAAGTAGATCTTATAAGGACTTAAACACGCTGACCAACACCAGTGCATGTAATTAAACAACCACCAGAGCAGATTCCTGGTAGCGCGAGTCTCACTCACGTACAGTGGGGCAAAAAAGTATTTAGTCAGCCACCGATTGTGCAAGTTCTCCCACTTAAAATGATGACAGAGGTCAGTAATTTACATCATAGGTACACTTCAACTGTGAGAGACAGAATGTGAAAAAAAATCCATGAATTGACATGGCAGAATTTTTAAAGAATTTATTTGTAAATCAGGGTGGAAAATAAGTATTTGGTCAATAACAAAAATTCATCTCAATACTTTGTAACATAACCTTTGTTGGCAATAACAGAGGTCAAACGATTACTATAGGTCTTTACCAGGTGTGCACACACAGCAGCTGGTATTTTGGCCCATTCCTCCATGCAGATCTTCTCGAGAGCAGTGATGTTTTGGGGCTGTCGCCGAGCAACATGGACTTTCAACTCCCTCCACAGATTTTCTGTGGGGTTGAGGTCTGGAGACTGGCTAGGCCACTCCAGGACTTTCAAATGCTTCTTACGGAGCCACTCCTTTGTTGCCCGGGCGGTGTGTTTGGGATCATTGTCGTGTTGGAAGACCCAGCCACGTTTCATCTTCAAAGCTCTCGCTGATGGAAGGAGGTTTTGGCTCAGAATCTCACGATACATGGCCCCATTCATTCTGTCCTTAACACGGATCAGTCGTCCTGTCCCCTTAGCAGAAAAACAGCCCCAAAGCATGATGTTCCCACCCCCATGCTTCACAGTAGGTATGGTGTTCTTGGGATGCAACTCAGTATTCTTCTTCCTCCAAACACGACGAGTTGAGTTTATACCAAAAAGTTCTGCTTTGGTTTCATCTGACCACATGACATTCTCCCAATCCTCTGCTGTATCATCCATGTGCTCTCTGGCAAACTTCAGACGGGCCTGGACATGCACTGGCTTCAGCAGCGGAACACGTCTGGCACTGCAGGATTTGATTCCCTGCCGTTGTAGTGTGTTACTGATGGTGACCTTTGTTACTGTGGTCCCAGCTCTCTGCAGGTCATTCACCAGGTCCCCCTGTGTGGTTCTGGGATTCTTGCTCACCGTTCTCATGATCATTTTGACCCCACGGGATGAGATCTTGCGTGGAGCCCCAGATCGAGGGAGATTATCAGTGGTCTTGTATGTCTTCCATTTTCTGATAATTGCTCCCACAGTTGATTTTTTCACACCAAGCTGCTTACCTATTGTAGATTCACTCTTCCCAGTCTGGTGCAGGTCTACAATTCTTTTCCTGGTGTCCTTCGAAAGCTCTTTGGTCTTGGCCATAGTGGAGTTTGGAGTCTGACTGTTTGAGGCTGTGGACAGGTGTCTTTTACACAGATAATGACTTCAAACAGGTGCCATTAATACAGGTAATGAGTGGAGGACAGAAAAGCTTCTTAAAGAAGACGTTACAGGTCTGTGAGAGATAGAGATTTTCCTTGTTTGAAGTGACCAAATACTTATTTTCCACCCTGATTTACAAATAAATTCTTTAAAAATCCTGCCATGTGAATTCATGGATTTTTTTCACATTCTGTCTCTCACAGTTGAAGTGTACCTATGATGTAAATTACTGACCTCTGTCATCATTTTAAGTGGGAGAACTTGCACAATCGGTGGCTGACTAAATACTTTTTTGCCCCACTGTACGTTACTATAAAGCTGATTCTGAAATATCTTCAGACGTTCTTGTCAGTGTCATTCCTAAAAGAACGTTTTCTTTTATTCAGGTTAGTGTAGATCTGTTTATTACAGAGGTCCATCCTCAACAGCACAGACACAGAAGAGTAGACGCCACGCTGATCGCTACGGTTTGGTCTACTTTTTATGAACTGTATGGTAACCAGGATGTTTTAGCTAAGGCGTTAGCCCCGTGGAGATCTGGAGTGTTCCCAAACCCGTTCACACGCCAGAATGAGCGCTCACCTTATTATTTATCAGGCTAAATATGTGAGTTTGGTTTACGTTCACAAGAACGTAATGATCGCTCAGTGACTTGTTCAAGTACACCACCGTGTTGTATTTATAAACTTGTACCTTCTCAGACGTACCTTGGCTTGGTGCAGGTTGTTTTTGTGTCTTCTTCGTTGGTTTTTCTGTTAAAGGGTTAAAATGGGGCTCCAGCTATTAGATATTTTAATATTTGAATGTTTCAAGTGAAACAAGACCGTGGTCTGCTGCTAAAAATATGAAATAAAACAACAAAATGACGAGGCTGAAAAGTCAGACTCTTGTTATAAAAGGCTCAATAGGGAGCCGAAGTCTCCTCCCTTTCTGGTCGGCTCACGGGTCCCCGGAAGAACGGAAAATAAAAGCTAGTCAACGGGGCTAAAAGAATATTTTCTAACCCGCTTTGCCTCACGCCCTGGATCACATGTTGTACTTACATTTAAATGAAAAGTAATGATGGGGTTTCCACCACGCCAGTCACGCACTTTGAGATTCATCAGCTTGCAAAAGTTTGCTGTTAGCACTTGTGTGAAGCGCATTTGTAGTCCTGGACTTATTTTCAAACAAAGCCTAAAATATCGTTTCCCCTGTTAGAAAATAAGTCTTCTTGGTATCAACACGACTTAAAATTCACGGACATCGTATGTGAAACCTGCAGCACATAACAAGCAGAATTATAAAACAGCGTTTTAGCGCCGTTGGTCCGGAAGTAGATGGGCGTGGCTTAGGCTCCCTACAGTATGTATTAAATCTGTGCTGTACAGTTCCCTCGTTCCCACCCGATACTTATAGTTAGTTAAAGGTTTGTATTAATATCACTCTTTAGTCACTCCTGCAGCTTTATGCCCTTGTTGTGTAAAACACAGCTGAAGCAGATCAGTCTGTCTGAAGCTGATAAAACGATCAGTCTTAGGACTAAACCTACATGCTAACCGGTTAACAAGCTGATCAGCTGGTTAAAGTTAGTAACTAATTAGTTAACCAAAGCTACACCAAATCAGGCTCACTTTTGTGCTCCTGTCTTTGTTTATGATCGTGTGATTATTAAATGTGTCAGTAGATCCATTTATAACCATTATGTTTGCATGAATCCTTTCCAATATGGCAGCTGGAGTGTGGATCAAAGATCTTGTAGTAACACAACTCTTCTCCCGGCTCTTGGAGATTACAGACGCTTTAGTCCTACTCTCCTCCCCATCTTAACCCAAGGCTCTTTGTCTGTCTCTGGGTGGACGGTGCTTCTGCATTTTTTCTGGAAACTGGAAATTATTAAAGTGGACCTGGTCAGTTGGTCTCTCAACGCGATTGACAACATTTTTCAACGATGAGAACGGGAGAAGGGGCTCCCGGCTGCCCCTCTGGGACAGAGCCAGCTGGGTATATCATGGACTCCTGGAAACAGTGGGACCTGATCTGCCTCTCTCAGCTGTCTGTAGAGGATTCTGAAGACGTGTGGATATTCGTGGTGTTGGTGTCGGGATTCCTGCTCTTCGGCCTGAGTGGTTACCTGGCTTACCGGAAAATTAATGAGCTGTCGAGGAATTTTGGCTCAATCCCGGAGCTCAGGGATGGATTACACCGCGCTGTGAACGCACTAACTCATATAATTGTCGAGATGAGTCGTAAGCTTGGAACTTTGGCTGAGATTCAGGCTCTGGCACAGAAGGTGGATTCCATCAAGGAGAGAGTGGACGGATCAGCACGGACTGGGATAGATTAATTACACCATTATTGGATCTAGAGGGGTTGGAGACCAACAGAACACTAAGGCAGAGAGGAAATTATCTCTGTCTGTCCCCAAAACAAGTTCTTATCTGAATCTGGTGCCCTTGTGCCTGTGAGGCTGAAGTGATTACTCCCCCTCAGAAGAAATGTGGAATGCTGCCGTCGCCATGGCAACTCTGTCTCCCTATCCCAGCCTGGGCGGGACTGTGACCGGTGAAGGCCGTGGAATTGTTTCCAGGAGTCACTGTGCTCTCTAAACCCAACGACCTCCCTCCCCTGTCCAAACGGAGGTGATGAGCGCTGCTTATCGTGGCTGCACGCACTGATGTGAGGAGAGTCCCCAACCCTACCACCCCACCTAGTGGACACTTATGTTGTGTAATGTCGGAAGTCTGTTGCATTTCTGTCTGAGGTGTTTTTTGCAGAGCAAAGCTGCCCTCCCTGTGGAGGGTAACTCTGAAGCGCCTTTTTTTCCTCCACTTGAACCAATCCTCATATGAACCCTCTGATCTCTATTAAGGTAGCGCGACTCGGGTTGCAAATGACCACAGTGTGTCTATGAATGTATGTCTGATCTCAGAATTGTGTGTACTGAAACTCTAATTTCCCTCTGGGATTAATAAAGCATCTTTGAATTGAATTGAAGAACCATCCCCATCCCTCATGGCCACTCACACGCCGTCTTGTCGCTGGGCACAAACCGAATCTCTGTGATTGCTCCATCCTCATCGTCGTCCTCTTTGCTGCTGTCGTCATCATCATCAGCAGCACCCATCTCTGTCTCATTCTCATCTGCGATGGACGCATTAGAAAACCAACAACCATGTAATCAGGTCTAGCTTTAGGTAACAGAGTCTGGATCCTGAATCCACACAGCTCCTCTTACCGCCGACTTTGCCGTTCACCATGACGTAGAGGTGTTCCTGGGGGTAGGAGCAGACGTCTCTGGAGATGGCGTGTAGACCGATCGATGGATACTCCAGAGAGAAGCCCTTCCTCGAGTCATCGAACCACAACAGGCGTCTACAAGACAAAAGAGCCAGCTGAGAGGCGCAGGCTGAACACCAGAAGCTCTCACGCACTTCATGACTTGCAATGCTAATAAATAAAAACACGAGTAGGGTAGTGTGAGAATAAAATGTCACATCGCGGTTATTTATCCAAACTGATCATGAACACATGGAGATATAAATATAACACAAATCCCAGACACGCGGAGAAGATAAACAGGTCAAACCAAAACAAACCAGGTGTTTTATTAAGCTTCTGGTATTTCTAACTTGTAGTTTTGTGGTTTAGCTTCATTACACTGAAACAAGGCTCCTCCAGGACGACTAAGAACCACCACATGCTTCACTCACGTTTCGGCCACACACAGCGTCCCGCAACCCAGCTTCAGGCCGTCCAGCTCCGCCGTGGTGTCCGCCTGCTGGTGTCGCACTCCCTCGGTAGGAGGGTGGAGACTTTTCAGCACAACCATGGTCCAGATAACAGCTAGCTAGCTAGCTGTGACAAAGCACGAGCCGCTGTTGACAGAAAGCTGTGTCAGCTACAAATCTGGCTAATTTAACACGAGAATTTCTAAATAAACGTGTCCCAGAAAGCCGAAGAAGGAAAAACAGCCTCCGCACTTTGCCGCTTTCCCCCGGAGTTTAAGAGTAAATGTGAGGGACTCCGAAAAGCATCATAGACGATTGTAACCAAAAAAGAATATTGTTAGCCAACTGTTCCCGCCGCTCGGCCTACGTCAAGCTGAAATCTCGCGGTTTATTCCGCACGTTAAAAGCTCACGTGACCCATCAGGTCGAAGTTGGATGGCTTAGTTCCTACGTAACTTTAGTATTCATGTAAAGAAAGGTATGTGCGTACGTTTGAAGGCCATACGTAGATGCCCAGTGAGCATGATTTGGAATCGTAGGATTTCCAAGGAAGGTCCCGCCTTTCTCGCCTCTGATTGGCTGGAAGGGCTCTCACGATTGGAAAATTGCGCCGTGAGTCCGTTTGAACGATGTATGGTGGGACAAATCACAAAAATTGAATATCATCACATTTCCCCTGGCAATTTTTGGTAATTATTGAATAATATTACATATTATATTATATATTATGTCCTAATTCCTTCACAAAGTACCCTTTTTATTTTTCCTTTGTAGGAAGACAGACACCCGCGACTGTTCGACATTACAGGAACACGACAGTCCTAACACACTGTAGAACACATTTAGACCACATACATTACTATAATATACTATAGCAATAAATCTGATGTAGTAATGCAACAAGAGGACGACGATGAGGATGGAGCAATCACAGAGATTCGGTTTGTGCCCAGCGACAAGATGGCGTGTGAGTGGCCATGAGGGATGGGGATGGTTCTTCAATTCAATTAAATTCAAAGATACTTTATTAATCCCAGGGGGAAATTAGAGCTTCCGTACACACAAGCGCCTCGTGATTTTTATCTTGAGAGGCGCTATAGAAATGGTATTTTCTTCTTCTTCAACACACTGCTCTAATATAAGCATGTTTAATAACTTTAAGTCCTACAAGAAGCCCTAAACTCGAGTTGTAATATCCATTTTAAAGTGTTTATTGAAAGCTAGAATTCTGCTCCAGCTTACCTTGAAGAAAACATGCAGCTGTTTATGCTTTGAATGATGATCTATTATGTTCAGTAGAATACATTTTACAGTCATTACTTTATATTTTTATGTGAAGACAGTACATGCATCTATAACCCAGTTTATCTGGCTTCTATAGCCTGACTAATGGCAACTAAATAAAAAGAAAACTTCAATAAAACTGTATGGTCAAACACGGTAGATGAAAAAGTGTTAATGGTGAAAAAATGAACACCAAACTTGTACAACATGTATAAAAGCATGTTTAATAAAGCATTTTACCAACATTATGTTTAATCATTACATATGTGGAAATAAGCGGAATCATTCATTATGAGTAATGTACTCAACACCTAATGAAACCCTTTTGAATAACTTTATTTTGTTTTTTATTAAAATAAAATGTGTCCGTGGGTTAAAATTTGAAATTATTTATTTTAGGGTTGGATAAAATTTAAAATGTAATTTTACATTCCTATATTTTTGGTTTAGTTCAAAATTTCTATATGTACAAAAATAGTATTTTAATAATCCCTTTCTAGGCTGAATATTCTACATGGTTGGCTGTGCTGCATACAGCAATCGGTCTGAGGGAGGAATCAGAATTATGGCTTCCCCAAAGACGCAGAGAGAAGAAGAAAATGGTTGGCTCAAGTCAGCAGGAGCAACCTCACCATGACCAGAGATCACAATAACAAAAAGCTGTGTGCAGAGAGTTTAACGTGCACTCTCAAATGTTTTCTATCAAGGCTCGACATGTTCTGCTCTCAACTGCACAAGGCTGCAATTAAACTGTTAAATGTGGCAGGAAATAAACTAATACACCACTCTACAGGCACATGTTGAGGAGGGACAGTTTACTAAGCCTAGGCGAGGCAAGGTGATAATAATAATAATAATACATTTTATTTAAAAGCGCCTTTCAGGTCACTTGACAGAAAACACGTAATAAAATACAATAAAACAATAATAAAACCCAAACAAGAAAAAAAACAGAGAGAAACAGTTCAATAAAATCAGAGGTTGTAGGCAGATTTAAACATATGTGTTTAGAGTTTTGTTTTGAAAAGGGTAAAACTTGACAGGTGAGACTGTTTGTTCATCGCCCTGAACCAAGGAAGAGGAAGGACCCCGCAGTGAGAAGTACAGCAGAACCTGTCACGATACGAGGTTTGTAGGACCCAAAATGCAGGAACCCAAGATGACACGAGGCAGGTGATAATTTAAAGAAAAATCCTTTATTTTGAAGGATGAGTCCAAAAAATCAGAATAAATCCACAGGGGCTGGACGGCAAAACTCCAATAAGTCCAAAATGAAAACTAGAGACCAAAACACTAGAGACTAGAACAGAGCTGACAGAATACCACAATGGACCGACACAAGACAGAGACAAGACAGGGCTTATATACACAGGGAGGAGTAATTAGGGAAAATGGCAGCAGGCGTGTGGAGTGAGGGCTGGAGGGAAGACAGGTGAATATGATAATCTAACTGGGAAAACAGAAACACACACACACACACACACACACAGACACACACACACACACACACACACACACACTGAGCTGGGGACAAAGAGGCTGGAGCTGACCTGGGAGGAATGATTTAAAAGGGTAACAACATAAGACACGTAACTGAGATGCAGACAAAAGACACATGAGGGCGCTATGAGACACAGAAGGGAATCTAGAGAGGGATGGAGAAACATCAGGAGAGACATGAAGGAAGACACAGAAGCAGACCATGACAGTCCCCCCCCACCCACCCTCCACCCGCTAAGGGGCGGATACCAGACGCCCATACACGAACAACCAACAACAAGCACAAGCCAAGACAACACAGGACACGAGAAAACCAGATGGAGGGAGAGGAGGGAACGAACAAAACACAACCCAAAAAGGGCGAGCGAGGAGGGAACAGGAGACCCCGGGAGGCCGGCGACAGGGGACCAGGAGGCGGGACCAGGAAACCCTGGGGATCGGGGGCTTTGGAGGAGGAGGACGAGGAAAGGTTTCTGGAGACTGTGACTGGGACACTAGAGACTGGGACGCTAGAGACTGGGACACTTGAGGCTGGGACGTAGACTTCGAGACAGGAGACGGGGCAGTCGACTTCAGAGCTGGAGCTGGAGACAGGAGGCGTCAACTTCGAGACCAGAGCCTCGTGGAAGGGCTGGACCGGAGCGTCGTGAACGGGCTGGACCGGACCCTCTTGGACGGGCTGGACCGGACCCTCTTGGACGGGCTGGACCGGAGCGTCGTGAACGGGCTGGACCGGACCCTCTTGGGCGGGCTGGACCGGAGCCTCTTGGACGGGCTGGACCGGATGCGATGCGTCCTCCGGGACCACCGCCAAAGCAGGATGCGGAGATGGCAGAAGAAACTCAGACACGGGTTGTAGAGCAGGGGCCTCTTGGGTAGGCGGCACAGCTCTGGCGTCTGATGATTTATTCGGTTCAGTCCTGGGTTGCAGACCATGGGGCCTCTGGAATAGGCGGTACAACTCTGGTTTCGGACTGTTTCATGAGCTCAGGTTTTGGCCGCAGAGCAGGGGGCCTCTTGGTCAGGCGGCACAACTCTGGCTGTAGATGACTGCGGGTGATGGCGGTGACGTCTGCGACGAGCACGACTCCTCTGAGGTGCGGGGGCGATGTCAGCAGGTGCAGAGGACGAGTTACAGCCCACCGGAGAGGAAGTGGTGGCGCTGTCAGGACCAGGTGAAGATGTGGAGGTGTGGCGCTTCGAAGATGCGGAGAAGGCAGCTCTTACAACGGTGCTTGCTGATAGATTATAACCCAACCAACAGGAGGGAGCTTGTAGGGCTGCTGCAAGCGTCTCGCAGATCCTCAGCGAAGTCCCAAAAAACCAGCTCTTCTAATGGATTTTGCTCTAGGTAATGGCTGGCCCATTGCAGGGCTCTTCCCCTTAGGAGGAGCACCATATTACTTATCAAGTCCGTGTCCATAATGTCCAAGCCATAATATCTCACCACGTCCAATATAAAAGTCCGACATGAATCCGAATCGCCATCAAAAGTGTACATCCGGGTCCTGATTGGTCGGTCCATTCTGTCACGATACGAGGTTTGTAGGACCCAAAATGCAGGAACCCAAGATGACACGAGGCAGGTGATAATTAGGGCTGTAGCGAAGCCTCGACGAAGTCGACGGCTCGATTCTAAAAATTTGTCGACGTCAGATCCGGTAGTCGACGCACCGCGCCCACTTGTTGCATCCCCAGGAGTTTGTAAATAGAGGAGGAATCTGCCTGTTTTTCCTCTAGTTCGCCCTCTTCTCCGCCTTCACTAACATCTCCGCCAAATACCGAAGACCCGGAACAACGTCCGTCCACTACTAGATTATTTTCCTGTTTTGCCCCTTCGTCTCCCGGCAACGGACAACAACTTCCGGGGTCAGATGCGCTGCTTCGTGCCTACCGCAGATGTAGAAAATCACCGGGAGCGCTTCTCCCTTCATTAAGGAGCTTCTTTCAGACATGAGGAGAGCTGTTTTGGTGGTAGCAGTCTCTCCTCCGTGCTGGTCTGTTTGCTGCTGGGTGTTTTTGGTTTATTTAAACTTGGTAACTTGAACTTAATGTTGGTAAAGCTACTGTTAGCATCTTCGCTAACAGCTTCTTGCGTTGGGATAAGCTGTTACGTTTTGGTTTAGAGTTCATCTTTTTTGTGGTGTAGATCTCCCTTTCATTACATTTAGAGTGTTGTGGGTTTTCGGTTTAGTGTAAAATATCACCTGAGTTTGGTTTAACCCGTAACACCACTCGCCTCACGCACATAAGTGACCAAAACAAAGCAGCATGGAGACACTCCATCTTCTACCACCTCTCAGGCAGCAGCCTGCACTCCCAAGTTCTACACGTCACCAGAACATAACCAACCAACACAATAAACGCAGTGTTATACAAAATGGAAGGCCTGTAGTGTTTATTCTCTTACAGTAAGAATTTATCAATTTTTTTGAGGAATTTATTTGAGATTTTCTGGTTTTTGTTAATTGTGCAATAGAAAAATAATCATTAGATTAATTTTCTAAATAGTCATTAGAATAGTCGACTATTCGATAAAATAATCGTCAGAATAATCGTTTTAAAAATAATCATTTACCCCCAGCCCTAGTGATAATATAAAGAAAAATCCTTTATTTTGAAGGATGAGTCCAAAACATAAGAATAAATCCACAGGGGCTGGAAGTCAAAACTCCAATAAGTCCAAAATGTAAACTAGAGACCAAAACACTAGTAAGTAAGTAAAGTTTATTTATATAGCGCCTTTCACAGATATAAATCACAAAGCGCTGTACAACATGAGTGAAATCAGGCCAAATACCTCAAACCAATAAAAACATCATAAAAACAATAGCAGTGACAACAATAGTAACCAAGATCAGGAGTAAAAACAAAGTCAAGGTGTGAACCCGAACTAAGCCATCTTTTTTATTTTTATTTTTTTATTATTTTTTATTTTTTTTTTTTTTTTTACCGTGTCCTGTCTGGCTGTGAAGCAAGCAGAATTGATGTCTGAATGCTGGTAACAAGCCTTACAGGTTTACTCTCAGGTGGAGCATCAAAGCGTTTGCTTTTAATGTCACGCCTGATACTTAAAACTTTATTGTTGTTGTTTTTGAATGCTTTGTAATTCCGACCAGACACGGAGACAGAGGTGAAAGAGAAAGGAAAAGAAAAGGTGGGGAGGGGGGGGGGGGGTCCACAAAAATAAACAACTAACCCTAACCCTAACAAGATCTACCTATCACTGCGTCAACTTGATGAAAAGAAAAAATATATATATAATCAACATTGCTTAACTGAAGAATCACGATAATAAATCACAGTGCATTAAGTGCCCACCATAGTCTTAAGACATGTGTTGAACGTGCCCAAGTCCATACTTTTGAGAGCACCATGTGAGCACCTGTGTGTGTACACGCGCTTGTTTATGTAAGGTTTCTCTATAGGAGCGTCCAACAGAGAGTGTGAGGGACCACAGATCCGCCCCCCAAAGATGCGTAGGAGACGGGGGGAGCTCCAAGTCCCAGAGATCCAGGCGCTGCCCCAGAATGCAGGAACCCCAAGGAGACTGCAACCAGGAAGGCCCCCGCACCCCTCGAGAGGCACAGAGGATCGCCCCGGGGGGCCACAACCAGCAGCCGGCAGAGTCCCGGGAGATATCAGCGGCAAGCCCTCAGGCCCGCCCGCAGCCTCCCACCCCCTAGCCGGCCAAGCCCGGGACCCAGCGACCCGGGACCCAGGGGCGACCACCCCCGCCGGGGACCCAGCAGAGCCCAGGGACCCAGACCCCACCAGGATCTATCAGGCAGATGCCAAAATCTTAAACCCCCAGACCCGGTTGCCCCAAACACTCAGGCAGACCAAGGCACAAGCCCCCACACCAGGTGTGGCAGGGGGAGGGGGACAGAGATCTATATCATCAAAAGAAGTCCCAGGAGAGGGGAGGACCCAAAGGCCCCACCTGACATATACAGTCATACACAAACACAGTCACACACTCCCTCCCTCATGCTCACACATGCACATACAACCCAAGACTTACAAAAATGCACGCCGGACACCCACTCATGCTCCCCATACACACCCTATTCACTCTGGTCCCGGTACTGCTGCACATGGGGTACAACCATCACCGGTAACCAGAGTTTGACCCTTTCTGCTGGAGTGCTGATGAGCAGGCTCCCCCGCCCAACGCCGAGCACAGCAACCCACCACCCCAGACCCCAACCAGACGGCCAGATCTCCCTCCTAGCCTCCAGCCCCAGGAAGCCAAGCAACAACAGAGGTGTGCTAAGACCCCTAGTCTCCCTCCGCCTGCTCCAATATAGTGTTGTGTGATCATGAGGTGTATTCCATGGCTGTGGTGAGTGGGCAGTGCGGGCATCATCCGGCCTATGCCAGCTGGTGCCACCGCACCACCCCACTTACACCCTCAGCCATCAGTGTCTAAGTGCGGTTTAAAATTGGAAGTGGGCACCGGCACTCGGAGGAGGCTGAAATATCCCCCTGCCAAATGCCATTGAATGTGCTCACTCCCAAGGCCCTAAGTGTGTGTTTGTGTGGAATGTCGTCAGTGGAAGTGTTTAAGGTGCAAATAAAATTGGGGGGTAGGTTGTCACAGGAATGTGGAAATGGGGCCCATACCCGCACTCCCTGACTTGCCCACCCCCCAAGGTCCTATGTGTATGTTTGTGTGATGATGTGAGGGAGCAGGAGGAGAGAAATATGCAGGGATGGGGAGGAATGGCTGGTTGGGCTTAGCCCTCCAGGGAGCCAGCTCCCCTACTGGCCCCAATAGGCACCTCTGTTGTCAAACTGCCACCCAGGGCATGGAGACCCCCAGCCCATCCTGCCAGGGCCCAAAGCAGCAGCCATCTTTTAGAACATTTAGGGAGGGAAAGCCTGGATGAAAAGGTGAGTTTTAAGATGTTTTTTTAAGACCTCTACAGTGTTAGAGAGACGGAGATTAGAAGGTAGACTGTTCCAAAGTCTGGGTGCAATAGTCTGAAAGGCCCCGTCCCCTTTGGTTTTCAGTCTGGTTCGAGGAACAGCCAGGAGGTTTTCAGATGTGGGTCTAAGGTTCTGAGAGGTGGTGTGTGGGGATAAAAGCTCAGATAGGTAGCTTGGAGCCTGGTTGTTAAGAGCTCTATAGGTCAGGACTAAAACTTTAAACTGTATTCTAAAGTCTAGAGCAGCGGTCTCCAAACTTAATTAGCCGCACACCCCCTTCTATGTCCCGACCATGTTGACGCACTCCCCAGCCCCACATCAGGGCATGGCTATATCTATATATATATATATATATATATATATATATATATAGTCATGTTGTGGTGAAGTGATCTAACCCACTGCATACAGAATCAGATCGGAGACTGTTTAAAAGGTTTAAATAAGGTTTTATTGAAGGGAAACCAAGGGAGCAGCATAAACGAAGCGGAGTTCTTGCACAGGGAGGCTGGTGCGGGAAAACTGTGGACAGATCGGAGTTAGAACCAGTTTGCGGAAGGAACGGGAAGTCAGACTTGTGGAGGACTTACGGTCTGGAGAGGAGGGAACTGGTTTGAGGGAGGAGTGGTCCAGTCTAAGTTGAGTGGCTTGCAGGGACTGAGATCCAGAAGTGAGACGTGGAGGGAGCTGAGTTTATGGAGGTCCAGGAAGTTTAGGTGGGCAGCTGGAGGTGGTTCTGGCCAGGGGAGAGGCTGAGAGACGTGCGGGGTTGGAGATCCAGGTGGTGTGGACTCCAGAGTTCTGCCAGTCCAAGATGAGAGTGTGTAGGTTTGTCTGGGAACAAGAGCAGGAGGTCAAAGGGCAAAAATCCAAAACTCATTAAATTCTTAAAAATCCAAAAACACAATCTAATTCTCAAAAGGCTTAAAGAGCTTGAACAAGATAAACTAGCGGCTGTTGGAAGGTACCCAGGTAGAGTAATCATCCAGCGAAGTGTAGGAGTCTCCCAGCTGCTTAAATACCCCTGGCCAGCTGATGAGCAGATCTGCTGCAGCTTGGTCACCTCCAGACACGCCCACCTGCAGAGGGAAACTCAAAAGACAGGGAGTGACAGCAGGGAAATACCTCAGACCGTGACATATATATATATATATATATATATATATATATATATATATATATATATATATATATATATATATATATATATGGGGACAAAGAGGCTGGAGCTGACCTGGGAGGAATGATTTAAAAGGGTAACAACATAAGACACGTAACTGAGATGCAGACAAAAGACACACGAGGGCGCTATGAGACACAGAAGGGAATCTAGAGAGGGATGGAGGAACGTCAGGAGACACATGAAGGAAGACACAGACGCAGACCATGACAGAACCACTGCATGTTGATCCACTGACCAGTGACCACACATGTTGTACTCAAGTAAACTGTGGTACAAATCTTTTGAAATATTAGACATTTGTATTTATTTTATTTAAAAATGATTCTTTATTCTAACAGTGCCATTATAATTTCAGAGAAAGAATAAGAAAAGATCATTTCTATAGCGCCTCTCAAGATAAAAATCACGAGGCACTTCACAAAAACAAAATATGTAAAAATATAAAAAAGAATTTAGAAAATGATTACAAATATATTTAAAATGAGCAAAAAATAGAGAATTGTGATTAAAAATGAATAACCGTAGAGATGAAGTTACTGGAACGTGAACGGTGCTGGTTGTTGGAAGTGATGATGATGAGAGAAGATATGACGGGTTAAGGTAACCCTAACCGATGTAACATCCTGCAGGAATGGAGTGATGGCCAGTTAACGAGTGAGTACAGATCACATGATGAGTAGTGAAAGGGGCACCAGTGACCAAACGGGTTGCTGAGTGATGAATAATCGAGTTTATGAAGAAGTTTTAGGCAGCGGTCCTATAAATGATGTCACCGTCATCTAAGATGGAAGGATTGTCATGTTGACCAAGGTTTGCAGAACGAGTTAAGGATGACCTGTTGCTATAGAAACCCAATTCTTCACTTGACTTTAGAACGTAATGAATTCATGTGAACGTCAGATGAAAGTGTGCTGGTTAGGGTTAGGGGAACCTGGAGCTTCAGCTGCGACGTGAAGTGGCAAGTTTTAACTTTTTCTCATTGGCCGTAGACGAGAGCTGTGATGTCCGCGACACAGCCCAGCTGTTCGTGTTTGTCCGGGGATAACGGACTTCAAGCTCACAGAGGAGCTGGCAGCAATGCGGTCGATGAGAGGGACAACGGCAGAGGTAAATGCGTGCACGGACACTCTGGGATTGAAATGGGAGAGACCGTCAGGTGTCACAACAGACGTTGTCCTGATCTTACAGGGAAAAATGTCGGACTTTTGAAACGCATGCAAGATAAAGGGACAGATCAAAAATTGGTGTTTTTGCATTGAATTATACACCAACATGTGTTGTGCAAGTCAGTGCTACAGATCAACCGTGTTACTGATGTTGTTACTAAAATAATAAACTCCATCAGGGCCATGAATCACAGACAGTGTGTGGCTCTTCTGGAGGACTCCACCCAGCTGTCAGGAGGCTCAGCCTGGGGAAAGTGCTGAAGAGGGTTTGGGACTGGAAGGCAGAGATTCGAGAGGAAAGGCAAAGACATTCCAGAGCTCTCAGATGAGGACTGGATGGCAGGTTTAGCATTTGCTGTTGATGTGACTGCACTGATGAATGAACCGAACACCAAACTGCAAGGCAAGGACCTTCTTGTTCATGAAGTGCACAACCTCGTGAAGGCCTTCATGAGAAAGCTGCAGTTTCCTTCAAGTCAACTGGAGAGCAACACTCTCACTCACATGCACACCCTAACCACGTCACACCATCAGCTGACCACCTCAGCAGTACTCGTCCATGTTAGGAGCATCACACGGTGAGTTTTCAAGGCGTTTTGAAGATCTCAGAACAATGGAGGATG